>NW_006766919.1:225872-272958 GCF_000275845.1 Dichomitus squalens LYAD-421 SS1 | reverse complement strand
CTATTGATCACTACTGTACCCTGCAATAGCATATGTAGGGTTGTCATTCTAATATTGTAGTGCTATAATGGAAGTAACATGGTCTTTAAGCATTGAACACTATAGTAGGTCTCATGACCATTCTTATCTTAAACATATACACAATTATGCAGTTTATAAGATCATTACTAGACCATATCCTTATATGATCTAGATACTCTTATATTGATTTAGACAAGTTGACCCTTAACTCTAAGTTGCTTAAGCACTTAAAGACAATAGTCTTCACTCTAAGACCGCGGTCTTAGAGCCAAGTCCATGGTCTTGGCTCCAAGTTCACGGTCTTGGCTCCAAGTTCACGGTCTTGGCTCCAAGTTCATGGTCTTGACCTCAAGACCACCAAGACTGCAGACTTGAGGCTAAGACCATGGTCTTGGCTCTAAGACCGTGGTCTTGGCTCTAAGACCGTGGTCTTGGCCCAAGTTCAGATTCAAGACCATGACATTTTGCTGATGCTCAGTATGCGTCATGGCAAGAGTTCGGCGAGAGACACTCTCACAGAAATTGGTAAATCGAGCCTCGTCCCGGATGAACTTTGCGCATTCCTCTGTTTTCGAGGACATATCCTTGAGCAGCTTCTTGCGATATTGGTCCAGGTCAGCAAAGCGACCAGTCTTGTTCACGAGGTCATAAAGGTCGCTCATCGCCTCCAGAAGATCAGCCATCGCGTTGTCACGTTTGTCTTGGTCAATTACAGGCTGAAAAGGGATGGTTTAGACTGGGAGCATAGATCAATCATACGTGGAAAACACCGTACCTTCACGACCGAAAGGAGAACCTTGGATGCTATCTTGGCGTAGGGATGGAGCTATACATCATCTTGAGCACCGCCGAAACTCGCTAGACGGTATTGACTGACTCACGTCTCCTATGGCCTCGATGAGCGATGCAAAGACCGCCACTTTGTCCAGTACGGGCTTCCACAGCTCGTACGCGCCTTGAACAGCTTCTGTCGCCGGTTCGATGGCCGTCGCCCCTTTGGTTACGACTGTATGAGCTGTGCTGATGGAGGCCAATGCTGCGCCGCCGCCGTCGACGGCTGTCCTTATTCGGGCTACATCCCCAGCCGGGCTTGTTATGGGAGCTGCGTCTTGCGTGTCCTTAAGCGAGACATCCAGTCAACTACAGAAAGACACGAAGTCTGGAAGTGAAACATACTTGGATCGAAGCCTCAGGAACGACCTCTGTGCGACCAACATGTTTTGGACAATGATTATTGTCCAGGGTCTATGACAGCGTAACTCGTGCCACCCCCTCGCCGCTTTACATCTGCTTTGTCTCTAGTAGTATATAGGTTAAGGGCTCGCAGCCCAGGATCCTCGTCCCCTCGCCCTTCGGGAGCTCGCGCTCCTCGAGCTTTCGTTTTTGCACCCACCCTTCCGCTGCCCCATTTTTGGTCTCGCTTAGCTACGTCTCATGTATCAGGTACATTCGCCTTCCGCCGGCTTGAGCTCGGCCCACCGGTCGCGCGAGAGAGCGGTGGCGACACGGACTCGGTGGTCCCGCGCAGCTTCCGTAGCGCGCGCCCAATACCATCGTTTTCCGTCCTGCCCGAGTATAGCGTGCATAGACCTGCAGATTTCGCATCGATAGACGCGCCTCTGGCTTCGTCCGTGCATGGTCGAGAGAATCTCTTGAAACGCTTAGACAACTTGCTCTTGAACTTGCGCATGGCGGGCTTCAACAGTGGTCTGACAATGTCGTAGGATGTCGGCTGGTGGGCGGTGCAGAAACAGCCTGACTGAGCGCAGGCAACCCGCTGGCATTATGGGAGCGTGGTGGACGAGACCACGAGGCTTGAACTAGGTTTCGGGAGCAGGCGCACGTTGGGTTTGTACCATTGTATCACTGAGACTGGCGCCCGCGCGGAGATCGCGACTTTGTTCAGCGTCCGTCAGAGAACTGGAAGTGTGGCATCACGGAGTGTCAGTGACCATTCAGAGACAGTCGTCAAACCCACTTGGAAGTCGAAAACGTCGAACGCCAGCGACAAGAGTGTCATGGACAAAGAGCTAATCCCAGAATGCAGTGAGCATCGGGAACGTTCCCAATCGAAGTCGTAGACGGAACAATGCATGTGCAAGGTGTTCCATTCCGGCACAAAGTCCAAACACAGAATCTCGGAGAACGGGAGCATGCTGAAAACGAGGTCTGCCAAGTCAGATTCTGTCAAGTGGAGGCAAGCAAGCGAACAATAAGCACCGTGCGCATGAGCTGCAAGCCGTGCGATCAGGATTCTGTGGCATTATGGATGCAGTTATCGTTCGGACGGCCACTGGACGAGATCAGCGCCAACAAGCTGGGCTGTGTTGAAGCTTCCAATGCAAGACCACAACGCGCTCAACGCAAGCTTTACATAGACAAAACCGTATGAATTACGATACAAGGACAAGAAAAATGGCCGAACAGAGCTGAAGGGTTTGATCGTTAGTTGGGACTAGGCATGCTGAATGGAATGCGGCGCGAACCTCTGATATTCTTCGTGCCTCTGTACCACCACTATACTCCTTCATGCTGAGCCTACACCATTGACGTCGTGACCCAGCTCCGTGTGCCGCGACGCAGAGCCAAATAGCGAAGCAGCGGGAGCCCAGTCGGAGTGTGGAAGCCGGAAGGAAGAGGTCCCTGAGTAGACGCCGATGAGGAAGACGGCCCGATGGAGAAGCTCCACGCTGTGCGCACGAGGAGCCAATATTGTCGCAGCCCTTCTCGCTCACAACCCAACCAGCGACGGCGTACGTTACTGAGCGATATACAACAAGAGTCTGATTGAACTTGATAGCCTTTGCATGACAACGACTCGCACTGGCGACTACGACCAGCTTTCCGAATCTCGACGCCTCAGCATTTCCACGACTCGGACTCTGGTCACACTGCACTCCTCCGCGACCGTTCGCATCCATATGCGCTTCTCCGCCCATTCTACTGCAGCATTCATCATCGCATAGCGAGAGCGATAGCGCATGCATGCATCGCGCCTGGGTGAATTCGCAGCCATCTCCAATTGTACCTCTATCCGCATTCCCGGTCTGGCGCATGCTCGCGACAAGGCCATGGACGGTTACGCTCGTCACGCCATGAGATCGCCATGAACACCTTTTGGGAGCTCTTGGGCTGAATAGCTCCTGCCGCCGGTGGGCATTCTCGACGACCTTGCGGATGGCCCCTTGGAGTCTTCATACAGGCGGCCATTCCTCGCATTCGTCACGTCGACTACGTGGCAAGGACCACGACAAGGATAGAGAATGAGAACAAGACTACTCACCGAGCGAGGCCGCGACCGTGAACGAGCCGTGAGCGGGACAGGCGGAGGGAAAAGGAGGGAGAGGACGCATGGTCGGGAGGACGAGGGACAGGGCAAGGCAAAGGGAGGGCTGCGTATCATCTGAGCAGGACTAGGAACGCGAGCAGCTCCCTGAGCGCGTTCAGGATTTCAAGCATGAGAACGAGAGCGTCCTGGAACAGCTGCGCTCGACGCGCAGAGAGCTGTTGAAGCTGCCTACCACAGGTTTCCCCTCCCATATTCCCGTCACCCCAGTCGCTGTCCGCATCATACCCCGTGGCACCTGTCGACGCACTTGGGCTTGCCCGCCCTGTCCTGCCCACGCCAACGCGAGCTCGCCAATCTGTTGCACCCGCCGCGGAGGTGCTTGCTCATAATTCTGGCCACGGAGATACACGCATGCCTGCCATAGCTGCAACAAAGGTTGCCGCGCAGGACGCGACGCTGGTCCTGTTCGCACTGCAGGCATGTGTGGTGTGGGGCGTGAGGCGGGTGACCGGACGCGTCTTGCTGTTTGCTCTGGCGGCGGAAGAGCTCTTGTGGTGCAACTCGCCCGCCGTATTCGGCCGGGGTCCCTGGTTCATTCGATGGCTTCTCCCGTAGCCCACGTCCTTGCGCGGATTCGCTCATCGTCATTCCATCGCAGGTCCACTGGCAAAGCGTGCGCAGAGGCGGGATGCAAACGCGATGCTATCCGCCCTCGCTTATCTTCCTATCGCCGTGCGTCGCACTCCCTCAATTGATGAATTCACTTCTAATCTCGCCGTCTTGCTTTCTAAACGCCCTCGTTCCATCATGTCAGGCATCACCCCCGCCGCATCTCGCAGCGGAACCGGAGTATCAAGGCACGTCACCCTCCCGATCCTACCCTTCCTTGCGAACCTCTACTGACGCCATTTCGCGGGTCCACATCAGCCGAGAGACGCACGAGCTGTAGAGACAGATGGTAGAATACACGAAGAGCCGGATGCTGCGCCAAACGTGTCCAAGACAATGCAGAAACGGTGCGGGTTCGATAGAGGCTCCATGTTCGCGCGATGAGGTTCACGGTCCTTCGAAGGACGCGCACGGGATGGTTGTTCGACCGTCGAGCATGAGAATGAGATCACGAGGTCGTCTGAGCTGCCGCCGAAGTTTGCGTTGCTGCTGCCCTGCCGTGGATCGTCCCTATCGATGAGCTGCTAGCCAAGTGTTTGCCCCTGTATTTAATAGGCTCGTTACGCGATCCACATTTGTCTGGAATGGACGTGAGCACGGACGTTGAAAGGGAGTTGTGTTTGGTAGACGCACCTATGAAACCCTCCAGGGTGCGGTGGGAGAGTTGCGAGAAGTTAGAATGGGAGGCCCACGGCGGAAGGCATGATTGTGGGCCGATTCCATGAAAGCACGAAGAGGTTCCCTTCGAGTTCAGTACTCGTCGCATTCCATTCCACAGCTCCCTGTCGCTTTCACGGTCTAGAAACGTCGGCACGCAAGGACAACCGAAGAAGACACGGAAACCAGTACGAGATGTCGTCAGAAAGAGAACTGATCAGACGCCCGCAAGGACGAACAGGCCGAAAGAGGACTGCGCGCACAGGGCCGTCCGTTGTCGCTGCCCTTCTCGCCCAGAACTCCTTCGGTGAGTGCGTACCCGACCGAGCGACAAGCATGAAATGTCTGATACCCTTTGCACTCCAGACATTCGGACTGACGTCCTCGATCCCACTCGTCGCTGCCATAGATACTCTCGAGACTGTTCTGGTCCCACCACATTCCTCCATCACTGTTCGCAATCCATATGCTTTTTCCTATCCAACCTACCGCAGCATTTCCCATATAATAGTCAGAGGGATAGCGCATGCATAGCGCCTCGCCGCATGCGCAGCCAAGCTTCAGCCTTGCTTCCACCCGCATTCCCGCTCTCAAGCGCACGCCCGCGAGAAGGCCATGGACACTCACCCTCGTCACGCTATTGGAGCGTCATCTACACATTTTGAGACCTTTTCGACTGATTGGCTCCTTTTGCCGGTGCGCATCTTGCGCACCGCCCCTCCGAGTCTCGGTACATGATTACAAGGCACCATGGTTCGCGTTCTTCGCGCTGGCTACCTAGCAAGAACCACAGCAAGGACAGCGGACGAGGTGGGGATAGCGAGCGGGCACGAGACTGTAAGCGAGGCAAGCTGAGGGAGAAGAAGGAGAGGGGCCATCGTCGGGAACGGGAGAGGACGAGAGACAGGACGAGGACTGCGTATCGTCCGAGCAGGAGAGCCTGAGGCAGCGCAGACAGCTCCGTCAGCGCGTTCACTCCCGAGCGTGAGAACGAGAGCGTTCAGCTCGCTCTCCCGCAACTCTCTCCCCCCATGGTGCCTACATCCTCAACGTATCCTTCCGTTCTGCACCCTTCCGCCGAGACCCTGTGCGGCTGCGCGCGCTCTATGGTTCTTTGCACGCGCGATCTACTCAGATGCCCGCCGGACGATTACTTGTCAAGCTGAAGAACTCGCCTCGCTCAAGGGCTTCGTCTCCATGACTAGTACCGACGATTGGTCGGGCGTGCCGGTCCTCCAGGCGCTCGCGAACCTCAACCAGGAAATCGTGCAGTGTGTGCCCGCCGTCGCGAAGGATCGCGACAGGGAGACCGTAGGACCTGCGCTAGGGAGATCATCGAGCTTCTGTAGAAGAGGGAGCACGCGCAGGACGCGACGCTGGTCCTGTTCGCGCTGCACGCGTGGGTCGTGTGGGGCGTCACACGGGTGACCGCTCGCGTCTTGCTGTTCGCTCGCGACGTGTGGGACACGCGAGACTCGCCAGTCGGAGAGCTCTCGGTGCCCGTCCCTGACTCGTTCAGTGGCTTTTCCCCTAGCCCACATCCTGTCGCACAGCGTGTTTGGGACCACGCAGAAGTTCGTCATCCTTCGCATCCTCCTCCCCTCGCGCACCTCCACTGACCCCGCGGCGCAGTCGTACCTCGGTCGATCGGTACTCGAGTACTGACCCGTGCGAGCTTCATCCTGTCATCTAACCAAAGAGTCGGCGCAACAAGTCCGATACTCCGACGCACAAGGAGCGCGTGTTGAAAAAGCGGGAGTGTGTCGATACAGAAGATCAAACAACGATGGGGCGACAGAGGGTTCGTATCAGCGCGATGAATTGGAAAGGCCGGTGAGAAGGCGCACAAGATTCTCAATGAGAGCAGGCGGTCGAGAACGAGATCACCTGGCCCGTCGCCCGCGCCGTCGTTTGTGCTGGCGGGCGCGGTGTCTGCGGCAGGGCGGCTACTGTAACGACTAGCTGAAAATGGAACGTGCGGGAATTGCACCGCGCACAACCGTTGGACTACCCGTCCCACTTTCCCAGCCCGTTACAGCCGCCAAGTACCGTTACCTCGGGTGACTAAGCCGGGTACTGCCGTACTTCTCTGTGACGGTGCGTCAGCCGTGACGCCCACCGTTACAGCTACCGTCGAGACCGCCCGCCAAAGAAACACTGTTATAGCAGGCTTGTTGTATGAGTCGCCTTCACATATCTGCTAGCAGAACCCTTTCAATATCAAATGAAACAACATTTAGCATGCCATGACCGCTGGCTGCGTAAGGACACCAACATCTCGGTATGCAGCGAGTTTGCATGGCGTGGCCCGCATGGCATTCTTGCTTGCCAAACGCTCTATAGACAGATTTAACACTGCGCCGCTCTTCCACGTTGCTTCAGCCCGTCATGTATGACCACTATTCAGTGTTCTCCGGATCGTCTAAGTATATGACGAGACACCGCAACAAAGACATGACATTCTACTCATAGCTTCAGACTTGAGGGAAAGACGACGGGCAAACATGCACTTGTCCTGGGGAGTGATTGAGCCAGTAGAACTAAGTAGAAAGCCGAGCCTTGTAACAGTTCGCCCACTCGGTTCCACAGAAAGCATCCGAGAAATCTATGGTGAGTGACTCGCGCCCCATGACCTTGACCATCCCTTGCCACAGTAGAGAATCACGATACTCGTCCGGCACCCACGTCACATGGTTACCGTAATTGTCCATGATCCAACCGTTCCACTTCCCGTACTCTGGAGGAGCTGTGAGCGCAGGCGGGTCTATGGCTGCGCTTGCCGTCATAGCTTTGAAGTTGATGAAGGAGGGATGAGCTCCAGGAGGGTCTTGAAACGTATGTTTATGGTTAGCTCAGACGTAAGAAAGGAGATGCCACTTGCCTGTGAAAGTGTTTACATTCCAAACAACAATTCGGGTGGACCGGTACGAACCTGATATGATACGGCGACCATCCGGGGAGAGCGCAAGGGAATTAACACTTCCGAACCAATTAGACAGGCTTTTTCCAACAGGCTGTCGTGTCTGTGCATCCCACATCCAGATGGTCCCGTCCTCGCCTCCGGACACAATCTGTTGGTAGTCCGGAGTGTACATCACATTGTACACAGCGTCGGCGTGGCCGCGTAAAGGCTCGCCTTCTTCTTCCCATTTCTCTGTATCCCAGAATCTGATTGTGCCGTCCTCGCTGGATGACAGTACATACCGGCCATCCATGGACCATGAAACAGACAAGACCCAGCCTTTGTGGCCCCTGAATGGCTTGCCAACAGCGTGCCCCGTCTCAGCATCCCACACCCGCACTGTTCTATCCCACGAGCCTGATGCGATGTGCTTGCCATCCGGTGACCACGCAATGCACGTGACCCAATCTTTATGCCCATACAAAGGCCCGAGAAGACACTCGTATGTCTCGGCATCCCAGATGCGAATAGTGCCATCGTGCGAACATGAGACAATCCGGCGGCCGTCTGGGGAGTAATCAATGTCCTGTACCCAGTCCGTATGGCCATGTAGAGGTTCTCTGAGGGGTTGGAGTGTAGTCGAGTCCCATACACGAAGGGTGTGATCCCCCGATGAGGAAACAAAGCGACCGCCATCCGGAGAGAACCTGATGCGAGTTATGCGGCGGGAATGGCCCTTCAGATGCCCGCCGATGGATTTGCCAGTGTCCGCATCCCACACGTCGATCGTGCCATCTAAAGAGCCCGATATGATTCGGCGTCCGTCAGGCGAGTACGCAAGCGAGCGCACGGAGCTCGTGGGGGCGGAATCTGATGAATCGGAGGAGACATCGCCAGGGCTTTCTACACTTGTGCTCTCCTCTGTAGACCATATCCGTATCGTCGCATCATCCGAGCCGGATACGACATGGCGACCGTCAGGTGAAAAGCTAACAGCGCGTACCCGGTTGCTGTGCACAACAAATGGCCCCGCGACAATCCCGTGTTTCTCCACATCCCATATGAGGATGCTACCGTTCTTCAATCCATAAGCGATGCGCCCGCCGTCGGGAGAGAGCGAGAGAGACCATACGTCATCTAGAAGGTGGTGGGATATCGTGTGCAACGACTGTTGGTTCTTGAAGTCCCAGATCCGGATTGTCGAGTCCCATGATCCCGAGACAATCAGAAGACCATCCAGCGAGAAAAGGACGGAAGAGATAGTCGACGTATGGCCTTCGAAGGGCTCCCTGACAGCACGTCCCTCTACGGCGTCCCAAACCCGCACTGTTTTATCCTCAGAACCCGACGCGATGTACTGACTAGTCGGAGAGAAGGCAACGCAGTTGACGTGGGATGCATGGCCAGGGATAGGCTTATAAACCATCCTGAGTGTCTCCGTGGACCAGATGCAAATACGACCACGACTATCGCCAGATACAATGCGACGTCCATCTGGAGAGTACGCGATACACCACACTGCACCCTCATGACCCCGGAGAGGTTCGCAAACAGCCTCCCCTGTCGTGGAATCCCATATCTGCACCGTCAAATCATCGAGCGCTGCGGCAATGTGACGGCCATCCGGCGAGAAAGCAACCCCAGAAACCCAGTCGCCACAAGACAGCTCCAGGATTGCTTCGCCCGTCTCTGCATCCCATACTCGCACCGTCTTGTCTCCCGATCCTGATACTATGTGCCGGCCGTCAGGGGAGTATGCCACGGAACAGACCCAGCCTGTGTGCCTCGACAGTACGGCATGAGCCTGCGGCCAATGGTCACAAACACCATCAATGAGTGGAAGAGAGGGGAAATATGGGAGATACATCGTCCGGACCTTGGATAACGTCGGAGGGAAGGGCAGAGCTGAGATGTAGACGTGAGGAGCGGCCTGGGCTATTACACCAGCAAAGCGGCGGACGAAGGAAATCGCATCACGCAACAGCTCCTTCAATGGATCACTCCCAGAGTCCTACAATACCTGTGAGTCAGATCAAGATACAAATGGATCAAGTGCAACAACGAGGCTCACATCATACCCCTTGAGTGCGGCTTCCAACGAAGGTGCGGCGCGATTGACGCACTTGAGGAGGCCGAGCAATTCGAACCAGAACAGAAGCCTCTCTCGCAAAAACATGCTGAGTTCTTGTTGCAGGTCCGATAGATGAGTGGTAGCGAGGTGATCATTCCAGTTGCATGCCGCGTACAACAGGCTTTGGGGAACGTAGGTGGAAAGGCGGGAGTCCAGATCAGGAATGTCACGGTTCAGGATGTAGGACGTCTCCAAGCGGCAGATGTTGAAGGCCAGTCGATTGTTCATGACGCGGAGGCAACCGAGCGCCATGATGGAATGCCCCCGTGCCAGGTCGACAAACCACTCCCCGCTTCGAGCCGCATCAGTCAAGAAGTCACGGAACGATGTGTGAAGCGGACGGATGGGAGATGTCCGGGTGGATACACCAGAGAGAAGTGGTCCCATGTCCGCCACTATGAGAGTAACCTTGTTCTCCTGAACGCCAGTTGCAATGCGACGTAGTTCATCTGTCAATTGGGTGGAAATGGGGAAAGGGGTGCAAAGGATCTGGGCCATAACAGAACGAAAGTGATCCATGAGTTCCGCGTCTTCGGACTTGAACAGGTTCCCTAACACTTGTTTGTAGAGGGGATCGAGGGGGTACTCTTTACCTTGCGCAGCGCGCGGACGACTACGGAACCGCTCCTTCAGCGTGCGACCGGCCGGCTTGTGATTGATAGCTCTGCATACCATTGCCGCCCACTGGAACAGGCCCTCCGACTCGTTAGCCAGTTCTTGGAAGTCTCTGTCGTCCAGCGTTCCGTCGATATGGGGCTCATCAGAAGTAAGTTGGTGACGGATGTAGTACTCGATGTCCAACCTCGCCTCTCCATTCTTCTCGTTGAGGTCCATTGAGCGCAAATGGTCGCTGTGAGCGCAGCGTATAGCGACCCTGACATCGCGCTCAGGACGGGAATTGACAAGGATGCGCAGATTAGGAGGAAGGCTGCCAGAACTCCCCGTGACCAGCTTCAGCAGCAGATCGCGGGAGGAGCTACATTCATCGAACACGTCGATGACGATGAGTACCGGGCCAGCTGGCAGAAACCTCTTGAGTGGGGTGAGAATCAGCGAGTTCCAATGGGAAGCTATGTTCATCGACCGTTTGAGCTCTGGTTGTTGCTCTCTGAGGACTTCAGCGAGTGCACATCGAAAGTCGGCATTTTGCTCGGCCAGATCACGTGCGATCGTGCTGAACATGAGATTTGGATGACGATTCTGAAAGGAACGATCAAAGCAGAAGAAGCCAAGACGACGAAACGGACTGAAGATGTTGCCGATAGAATGGGCGATGGAGGACTTGCCAGTCCCGGCGCCCCCGAGGAGGAAGCATACCGCAGGAGCCTGAGGGTCGTTGATCCAATCTATGAGCTCGTTCAGCGTCTGCTGACGCGTGCCTTCAAGACAAGCTTTCTCCGAGTCAAGCCCTGCACCGGGGACATCAGCCAGAGCAGACAATTCGACAGTCACGCCTTGGACTGCGAGTCAGGACGTGGATTGTGGGGCAATATAATGGGCAGCTCACGGATATCTTCGAGAATTGCTAGCTTGATCTTGATCTCGAGCACTCCATGTTCGGTGAAGCAACGGCGAAGGTCCTTGAAGGCCTCGGTGAACTTGGCGATTTTGCTGTCTATCTGCGGACCAAAAACCGCGTTTTTGCCCGCTCGGACCCCTAGCACAAAAGTTTATAAGAGCGAACTTGCAGTCAAAGTTTACTAAATATCATCCTTACAGAAGTTCTCGACTTGAGCCTTATCCCGGATGAAGTAGGTGTCACGGACGTTGGACAGACGCCCCTTTTTGCCGCCCGTTCCCCTCCCCTTGACGCCCACCTTCCATTTCCGGACCATTTCCTTTCTTAGCCCATCCCAGTTTGGACACTGTAGATACATTCCCACACCCGCATGCTACGTTCCCGTGATCGCCATGCCTTTGCCTTTTCCTTCCCACCCTTTGTTCTCCCTTTGTCATCTTCACTGCCTCGCTCTCGCGCCTTGTCTTTGGTTGCTAAGCAGCCCTTCTAGTATATAAGGACCTCCTTAGGCACTCCCTAGTCCCCATCTCGACCTCTTGGTCATTGGGACTAGGTGAGTGGCCATAGCGTTGTATCTCCCTTCGTTTGCTAATGTATAACTTGGTCATTGGGACTAGTCTGTCGCTGTCTGCATGAAGACTAGCTTTTGTCGGTCTTGTGCCTTCGTGCCGACCGCCGCTCTGCCCTCGTCAAGTTTCTTGATACGTTTATCCCTCCCTATCTCTCTCTTTCCCTTTCGGCTCCTCGCCGCTCGCTTACGGGGTCGTCGCCGAACATCGACCCGAGTCTACGTGCCTAGTCGCCGCGACAGTAGGCGCACTCCGCTGTCTGCATCAACATGTTCTTGAGCAGCTTCAAGCGCTTTTTGTCCAACTCGGGGAGGCGACCGGCTTCTACTACGAAGTCGTAGAGGTCATACATCGAGACGAAAAGGTCGGCCATGGCTTTGTCACGCTTGTCTTGTGCGATCACAGGCTGATAGCACAGATAAGACGAGGCGACCACGGTAGAACGACACGTTGAAGGGGCGTACCTTGACGACTGAGAGTAGGACGGTCGACGCTATCTTGGCGTATGGATGTATCTGAACAATTCCTTCAGTACCGCCATGGTTTGCTCTATAGACGATACGATTGACGCACGTCACCTATTTTCTCCACCAATGACGCAAAGACCTGGACCTTCTCCAGCAGAGGTTCCCACAGCTTGTACGAACTCTTCACGTGTTTCGCGGTCGGATCGATAGACTGGAGCGCTTTGGCCACATGTTTCCCGAGAGATTTGAGCGACGAGAGCGCTCTTCCAGCTTGGTCGAGATCCGCTTTATCGATCCCGCCGAGTGTGGTGCCTGTCGTCGGGATTGTATCATGCTGTTGGATGTATGAGGCATTCAGTCAGCGAAAGAGAAACAGCAGTAATGATAAAAGTTGGTTGCGTACCTCTCCTGAAACACGCTGAACAACGGGCTGCTCATCGGGCTCCGGCTGGAGACTTGCACGTCCTACATTGCTCGGTGTGCTTCCAGATCCGCTCGATGATGGTCTGAAGAGTTTCTTCAAAGCACGAGATGCCTTGTCCTTGGATTTGCGCATGACGATGTACGTTGATTGCCTCGAGATGTCACAGGATGTGGGGGGACCAACAGTGCCGCCTTGGTGTACCCGAGGACAGCGTGCCTGCCGCGTGCACGCATTGTGGACACGTTCGCACGGTCGACATCTAGAACGTAAACACTCGGCTTCAGTAAGGTCTCAGCGTTAGGAGCGGCGGCCTCTGGTTAATTGTGCACGGATTTGATACCCTTTGGGGAAATGTAGCATCCTGTATATCCTAACACTGAGAAGGGTGGCACATTAGGACGTGAGTGGTTTCCTGAGGTATTGCGAGGGACGCAGCTATATACTTATGTTGTTTGGGACAGCCGGATGGGAGCTGAACTCAATTGGAGGTGAGTTCAGTCCAGGGGAAGACCACAATGCTTTAGAACACGATTTCAAGTTAAGCAAATATCATAGGATACACGGTACTCCGTTACAAGCATGACGCTCATGATGATGCACGGCGGAGCTAGAGGGACAAACTCCTGTCAGGTGGGAATGAATAAAACACGATGCGCGTGAGCAGCAAGGATCTTCTGACCTCCGAGTTCATCGCGAAGCCGTTCGTTTTCCACCATCCCTGATTATTGTCATTACGAAACGGAAGCCCAGTCCTGGCATGGGGGTCGGGACGAAGGAGGAGAAATAGACGCCCATATTGAACACGGCGCGCCAAACACAAACTCCTGCCAGCCGTTGTCACCGCCCTTGTGACTACGTCTCCGACTGCGAGCGACAAGCAAGTCAAGTCACACTCTAATCAACTTGACGGCCTTTGCTTACAACCACTGGCATCCACAACAACAACCAGGTCCCCAAATCTCGAGGCCTCAGCAGATGCTCTTGAGACTGCTCTGGTGCCACTGCTGCCCTTCGCCACCGCTCACATCTACATGCGCTTCCCCATACATGCTGCTGAGCACTTCTCATCTCATAGCAAGGGCAATAGCGCATGCATCGCGCTTCCCTGAATCCGCAGCCAGGACTGCGTCTCTAACGTCACCTCTCTGCATTCCCGCTCGAGCGCACACCCACGAGAAGGCCAAGGACACCCGCGTCCGTCGCGTCGTCAGAATTTCATGAATATACTCTGGTGCTTGGGCGAATCGCTTAAGACGGCCATTCAGAATCTTTGTACTGGCGGTGAGCTTATCATCCCTCGCGTTCTGGCATCGGCTGTCTGGCAAACACCGTAGCGTGAATGTAAACGGGAATGCGGACACGTCCGCGACCGTAACCGCGATAGGTGGAGAGGAAGGGGAGGGTACACGTAAGAGACAGGAGATGGGAGATGGACGGCCGCGTTTGGTGGGAGCAGGACAAGGAGCGCAAGCAGTGCCAGTCGCGCGTCCGCACCTTCGTCACCAGAACGAGAACGTCCTTGAGCCTGAGCAGCTACATGGGCAGATTCATGAGCCGTCAAAGATGGCTCCCACCATCTTCCCTCCCTCAAACCCGCTTCCTACCTAGTACCACCCGGTCCACGACGGACTGTTCATCCAACTTGCTCAGCCACAAGCTCGCTTGCCTTCAACCCTCTCCTCCCCTTCGCTCCCAAATCGAGTCACACTTGCGTCCGACCACAATCGGCCCTGCTCTAGTCGTTCGCGAACAGCGAGTCTGAGTTATTCAGCTCGCCGCGTCCGTTGCGGAGGAATTCAAGCCGAACTTGCGCGCGAATATGCGTGCGCCCGTTGTTGTGAAGGAGCGCGATAGGGAGGTCGCGAGGCCTGCTCAGACCGGAGATGGTGGAGCTGTTGGAGACGCGGACGCACGCCCAGAACCCGACGCTGGTCCTGTTTGCATTCCAGCCATCGGTCGTGTGCCTGTGTGACACGGGTGACCGGACGCGTTGTGCTGTTTGCACGGTAGACACGCGAGACTCGGCGGTGGAAGGGCTCTCGGTAGTGCAATTCTGGGGTCCTGGCTCATTCAGTGGCTTCCCCCTCTCCTGTCGCTCTCCTCGCTCGTCGTCAATCGATCGCAGGTCTGAAAGGGACGCAGAGGTCGGATGCGAACGCCATGCTATCTGCCCTCTCACCGTGTCGTACTCCACGCATACACTCACTCTCGTTCACTTCTTCATGCACATCCGCGTACAGGCCTTCCCTCAGGACTTCGCGCTGCATCCCTTGGCACGTGCGCATACACTGTCCCCCACAGCGCTGTCTTTCGCTCCGCTACATGAGCGCCATGTACAACAACGAGCCCTAGGTTCTTTTTCCTCGCTTCTTCCCTCGTCCTTCCCGGCCTTACTCACACTTAGCATGCCTTGAAAAAGGTCGCAGATGCCGGGTCCGAGCAGACAACAGCAACACCACCGCGACTCCGGACGCCACAGGCCAGAATGTGCACCTCGCCAGCCTCGTGAAGGTACGTCATCCTTTGCTTCCTCCTCTCCTTGCGCACCTCCACTGACCTCGCAACGCGGTGGTACCTAGGTCGACTGGCACTCGAGTGACACGCATGTGCTTGACCCCATCACCTACCTCAAGAGTCGGTAGAACGACGAGTCCAATGCCCGAATGTTCAACGAGCGCGTGCTCAAAGAGCGGGAGTGTGTCGATGTGGAAGATCAAACATCGATGGGGCGGGTTCAACAGGGGCTCCGCGTTCGCGTAACGAGACTGATGGGCCGTTGAGAAGGTGCACAAGAGTGTCAATGAGACCGGGCCGTCGAGGACGCCATTACCTGGCACGTCGTCTGAGTCGTCGTTTGTACTAACGGGCGCGGTGTCTGCGGCGGGGTGGCTACCATCGTGACTGCTGCCAAAGAAACACTGTTATTACAGAATGGATCTGCCGAACATCTTGCAATACTAAATCAAACGGTCCAAGGACTTCATCATGATTTCTGGCTGAGAAGCGATACCAACGGTGTTAGTATGTAACGAAGTTGCCCTGCTCAGTGGAATTACTTGCCAGTTGCTCCCTAGATACACTTGGGACCGCACCGCACTTCCATGTTGCTTCGGCGTATTAGGTACCATTATCATCCGGATCATCTCAATATATAACGAGACACACCGAAACATGAAGACATTACATCTGCTGTTACATTCAAGATTAGGGGAAAGCCGACGGGAGAGCATAGGCGAAGAACACGTGTCCTAGTGAGTCACTAAGCCAGTAGAACTAAGGGGGGGTCTGAGCCTTGTAACATCTCGCCCACTCGGTTCCAGAGAACGCATTCGGGAATTCTATGGTGAGCGACTTGCGCCCCACGACCTTGACCATCCCTCGCCACAGTAGAGAGTCACGATACTCGTCCGGCACCCACATCACACGATTGCCGTTCTTGTCTGTGATCCAACCATTCCATCTCTTGAACTCCGGAGGAGTCGACAGCTCAGACGGGCCTTCAAATGAGCTCGTTGACATAGCATTGTAGTTGACGAAGGGAGGATAAGCTCCAGAAGGATCTTGAAACCGTATATCTATGTTCAGCTTGGATGCGAGAAAAGAGAAGCTACCACTTGCCTGTGAAAGCATTCATATCCCAAACGACGACTCGGATGGACGCGTCTGAACCTGATATGATACGGCGACCATCGGGTGAGAGCGCGAGGCAACCGATCCTTCCGAATGGATTGGTCAGACTTTCCCCAACAGACTGTCGTGTCTGTGCGTCCCACATCAGGATCGTCCCGTCCCTGCCCGTGGACACAATCCGTCGGCAGTCCGGAGAATACATCACATTGTACACAGCGCCGGTGTGGCCGCGTAAAGTCTCGCCTTCTTCTTCCCATTTCTCTGTATTCCAGAATCTGATTGTGCCGTCCTCGCTGGATGACAGTACATACCGGCCATCCATGGACCATGAAACAGACAAGACCCAGCCTTTGTGGCCCCAGAATGGCTCGCCAACAGCGTGCCCCGTCTCAGCATCCCACACCCGCACTGTCCAATCGTCCGAGCCCGATGCGATGTGCTTGCCATCCGGTGACCACGCGACGCATCTGACCCAATCTTCATGCCCGTCCAAAGGCCCGACGAGACACTTGTATGTCTCTGCATCCCAGATGCGAATGGTGCCGTCGTCCGAACACGAGACGATCCGGCGGCCATCTGGGGAGTAATCAGCGTCCCATACCCAGTTCGTATGGCCACGTAGAGGCTCTCCAAGGGGTTGGAGCGTAGTCGAGTCCCATACACGAAGAGTGTGATCCCCCGAGGCGGAAACAAAGCGACCGCCATCCGGAGAGAACCTGATGCGATTTATACGGTTGGAATGGCCCTCCGGATGCCTGCCGATGGATTTGCCAGTGTCCGCGTCCCACCCGTTGATAGTGCCATCTATAGAGCCCGATATGATTCGGCGTCCGTCAGGCGAGTACGCGACCGAGGTCACGGCGGGATTTGATGTATCGGGAGAGACATCGCCAGGGCTTTCCACGCTTGTGCTCTTCTCTGTAGACCATATCCGTATTGTCATATCATCCGAGCAGGACACCACATGGCGACCGTCAGGTGAGAAACTAACAGCGCGTACGTAGCTGCTGTGCCCAACAAATGGCCCCGCGACAATCCCATGTGTCTTCACATCCCATATGAGGACGCTGCCATTCTCAGATCCAGAGATGATGCGCCTGCCATCGGGAGAGAGCGCGAGAGACCATACGTCGTCTAGAAGGTCGTGGGATATCGTTTTCAACGTCTGATGGGTCTCAAAGTCCCAGATCCGAATTGTCGAGTCCCATGATCCCGAGACAATCCGAAGACCATCCAGCGAGAAAAGGACAGAAGTGACCCGGTTCGTATGGCCTTCGAAGGGCTTCCCGACAGCGCGTCCCTCTACGGCGTCCCAAACTTGCACCGTATCATCGTCAGAACCCGACGCGATGTATTGACTAGTCGGAGAGAAGGCAACGCAATGAACGTCGGATGAATGGGCAAGGATAGGCTGATTCACCATCCCGTGTGTTTCGGTGAACCAGATGCAAATACGACCATCCCCATCACCCGATGCAATGAGACGTCCATCTGGAGAGTAAGCAACACACCACACTGCATCTTCGTGACCCCGTAGAGGTTCACAAACAGCCTCCCCTGTCGTGGAATCCCATATCCACACCGTTGAATCATTGAGTACTGCGGCGATGTGATGGCCATCCGGCGAGAAAGCAACCCCCAAAACCCAGTCGCCGCAAGAGAGCTCATGGATCGCTTCGCCCGTCTCCGCATCCCAGACTCGCACTGTCCTGTCATCCGATCCTGACACAATACTCCGACCATCAGGGGAGTATGCCACGGAACGAACGATATCTGTGTGCCTCGAGAGGACAGCATGAGCCCGCGGCCAACGGTCACGAATGCCATCGACAAGCGGAAGGCAGGGGAAATACGGGAGATAATTGTTCCGGACCCTGGACGACGTCGGAGAGAAAGGCAGAGCCGAGATGTAGATGTGAGGAGCGGCCTGGGCTATTACACCAGCAAACCGGCGGACGAAGGAAATCGCATCACGCAACAGCTTCTTCGATGGATCACTCCCAGAGTCCTATGACGGTCGTGAATCAGATCAAGATACAAATGGGTCAAGTGCAACGACGAGGCTCACATCATACCCCTTGAGTGCGGCTTCCAACGAAGGGGCGGCGCGATTGACACACTTGAGGAGGCTGAGCAATTCGAACCAGAACAGAAGCTTTTCTCGCAAGAAACTGCTCAGTTCTTGTTGGAGGTCTGACGGATGAGTGGTGGCGAGGTGATCTTTCCAGTTGCATGCAGCGTACAACAGGCTTTGGGGAACGTAGGTGGAAAGGCGGGAGTCCAGATCAGGAATGTCACGGTTCAGGATGTAGGACGTCTCCAAGCGGCAGATGTTGAAGGCCAATCGATAGTTCATGACGCGGAGGCAACCGAGCGCCATGATGGAATGCCCCCGTGCCAGGTCGACAAACCACTCCCCGCTTCTAGTCTCGTCAACGAGGAAGTCGCGAAACGATGTGTGAAGCGGTTGGATAGGAAATGTCCGGGTAGATACGCCGGAGAGAAGGGAGCCCATGTATGCCACGACAAGGGCGACTTCGTCCTTCTGAGTGCCAGTCGCGTGACGCCTCAGTTCATGCAGTGAATCGATCGATAGCGGAGAAGAGGCACAAAGGATCTGTGCCATCACAGAGCGGAAACGCTCCGCCGCTTCTGGCTCCAGCTTGAAAAGTTGCTCTAGAATTGTTCGGTAGAGGTCGTCAAGAGAAGAAGGACCCCCTCGCAACATCGGGCGCAGACGTAGTTCGAACCGCTCTCTCAATGTGAGGAAGGCCGGGTTTTGAAGAACAACTCTGCAGGCCGTCGCAGCCCACTGGAACAGGCCCTCCGCCTTAGTCACTAGCAGCCGGAAGTCCTCGTCGTGGAGTGCCTCATCCGATAGTGAATCATCTGGAACGAGCTCGTGACGGACGTATCGTTCGATGTCTGATGTCGCCTCTACCTTGTCGTCATCGAGGGTTACGTGGCTGACGTGCAGATGATTGTCTTTTGAGGGATGTACGATGCGCATGACATCGTGCTCGGGACGGGATGTGATCAGGATGCGGAAGTTGGGAGGAAGCTCCCTGGAACCCTCCGTGAGAAGCTTCAGTAGCAGACGGCGCTCGGGCGCGTCAGCGGAGCTACTTTCATCGAATGCGTCGATGACGACAACCACCGGCCCAATCCAAGGAACCGTCTTGAGTGGCCTGAGAACAAGCCCCTCCCACTGCTTCGTGATGTCGACTGACCCTGCTAAATCGCTCTGATCACGGAGGACGTTCGCGAGCGCATGACGGAAGGTGGGATTCCAGTTCGCCAGATCGCGCGCAATTGTTCTGAACACGCGGTTTGGCGGACGCTCTGCTTGAAAGGTACGATTGAAGCAGAAGAAGGAGCCCAGCCTGTGTTGAGCCTCGAAGTGGACGCCAATGGAATGGGCGATGGAAGACTTGCCGGCCCCGGCACCGCCGAGGAGGAAGAGAACTCGTGGTGCATCGGGCTTGGGGTCGTTGATCCAGTCTTGGAGCGCACACAGCGTCTTCACACGCGTACCCGCGAGACAAGTTTTAGCCGAATTGAGTCCTGCGCCGGGTACATGAGGCAAACCGTTGGTGATGCCTTGAGCCGTCGATAAGAACGAGGGGCTAACAGAGAAGGGAAAGGGCGAGAGCTTACTCCGATTTGCCAGATCTGCCACACGAATTTCCGCCTCGAGCACTCCCGCTTCGGTAAAGGACCGACGAAGGTCCACGAAAGCCTCGGTGAAGTCACGCACTTGGTTATCTACGTGTGAACCCGATATCACGTTGGTTCCCGCTCGGATCCCTAGAATGAAGACGCCTTAGTAGCACGCAACACAACCAGTCCCAGCGAGCGATGTCCTCACAAAAGTTCGTGAATTGAGCCTCCTTCTGAATAAACTCCGCACACTCCTTCGTCTTCTTCGACATATTTTTGAGCAGCACCTGGCGATATTCATCCAAGCCACCGAGGAGATCGGACTTGTTCACGAGTCCATAGAGGTCGTCCATAGCCTCTAGAAGATTGGCTATAGCGTTGTCTCGTTTGTCTTGGTCGATTACAGGCTAGAGGGAATGGCTCAGATCAGCAGCGTAGACTAAAAGTTTGATGCAGAGACAGTGTACCTTGACAACCGAAAGGAGAACAGTGGATGCGATTTTGGCGTAAGGATGGAGCTGAGCATTATCTTCAGCACGGCCGAAATTCGATATACGATAGGTACAGACGCACGTCCCCTATGCTCTCGACAAGCGATGCAAAGACCTCCACCTTCTCCAGTACGGGCTTCCACAGCTCGTACACGCTTTCGGCAGCTTCTGGAGTTGCCTCGACGGCAGTCGCCGCTTTGGCCACGATGGTATTAGGTGAGCTAAGAGAGGCCAACGCTGTACGGCCGTCATCGACGGCTGCCCTTATTGCGGCGACATCCGCAGCGGGGCTTGGCGCGGGAGCTGCGTCCTGCGTTCTCTTGAGTGAGACGACGGACACCGTTTACGAAGTGGAACATGCTTCGCTGGAAGCCTGGGGACCGACCTCTGTGGAAACAACACCTGCAGATATCGCATCGATAGACGCGACTCTGGATTTGTCCGTAGGTGGTTGAGAGAGTCGCTTGATACGTCCACGTTTACACAACTTGCTCTTGATCTTGCGCATAGCAGACTTCATTGATGGTCCGAGGCTGTTATAGGATGTCGGCTGGTGGTCGGTGCAGAATCAGCCTGAGTGGGGGCAGGGAGCCCGCTGGCACCATGGGAACGTGGTGAACGGTTATGGCGGCAGAGGCGCGTCGGGTCTGATCGAGTGTCGCTGGTATCGGCGTCCGGGCGGAGAACGCTTCTCCGCTCAGCATCCGTCAGAGAACCAGAAGCGCGGCATCGTGGAGTGTCAGAGACCTATCGTGATTACATTCTGAGATAGTCGCGAACCCCACTGGAACGTCCCGGCCCCGATCGTAGACGGAACACTTCATGTGCGAGGTGTTTCATTCCAAGCCCAAAGTCCAAACATGGGAATTCCGGTGAACGGGAGCGTGCTGAAGATGAAGTCTGTCAAGTTAGGTTCTGTCAAGTGGTGTCAAGTGGAATCATGCACCGTGCGCGTAAGCTGCAAGCTGTGTGATCAGTCATCTACAGCGTTATGAAGGATGCAGTTATGGTTACGACGGCCACGAACAGGCTGGGCTCAGTGTTTGATGTCTATCCCAGTGCAGGAGCACGACGCCCTCAATGAAAATTCACATGGAAGGATCGTATGGATTACGGTACAAGGACAAAGAAACTGTCTGAACGGGGCTTGAAAGGGTCAGCTGAGAAACGAGACATGCCAAACGAAACGCAGCGCGAACCTCTGATATCCTTCGCGATCGTCAGTGCGAGTGGCTGCAAAGCAGAGGTTATCAAGCTCTTATAGCTCGGTCGGGTACACCGTCGCTGGTTTGGTTGTGCGCGAGAAGGGCTGCGACAATAGGCGTGTTCAATTCTTGTCGCTCGCTCATTTCTTCGCGCGCCTACCGGGCGCCTGCCCACCTGGATTCAAGGTCAGCTCAAGCGCCTGTAACAAAGCGAGCAGAGGTGCGCAGGCAGCGGGTGCAGCGAGATCGACGGGATGGTCCTATGCTAGGTTTGTTATACCCAGAAAACCTGTCCGGAGAGTGGATGGAGACATCGGGAGAGCGTCATAGACTCGTTGCTCGAGAATAATCGTACACAATGCGCCCAAATCCGAACCAGATTCGGCACGACATACATACGGTTCACCTGGGGTTGCTGTAAGCCTGATGGCAATTGGACCCAAAACCTTGCGGGACGACTCCGCGTCTCGAGTCATAGAGCTCTCTAGATTTCGAATCGTCAAGTTTTCGCGGCGCTCCTTAGTCCCAGCTCGCGACCCTCATGTGGTCATGTTGCACCCGCCGCCTGCCCCCCTCTGCTTGCTGTGCTACAGGCGCTTGATCTGACCTTGAATCCAGGTAGGCAGGCGCCCGTTAAGCGCTCGAGGAAATGAGCGAGCGACAAGAATTGAACACGCCTAATATGGCTGGCGCGGCCGTGGAGCGCCTCGGGCCGTCCTCTTGATGGGCGTCTACTCTGGGACTTCTTCCTTCATACCCCGACTCCGCTGCGGCTTTTCTGACGTCTCTGCATGACGATCCACGGACTTGGGTCACGACGTCGATGTCGTAGGCCAAACATGAAAGGGTACGGTAGTTGCACAGAGGTACGACCAGCCTCAGCTTTCTGGATCTCGACTCCTCGACATTTTGGACTCCTCCAGTCCCACCCCCTCCGCCACCGTTCGCATCCATATGCGCTTCCCCGCGCATTCTACCGCAGCATTTCACATCTCATAGCGAGAGCGATAGCGCATGCTAAATCCGCGGCCAGAGGTACATCTCCAACCGCACCTGTACCCGCATTCATTCCCGCTCGAGGGCATGCCCACGAGAAGGCCACGGACGCTTACGCTCGTCACGCCATGAGAGCGCCATGCACGCCTTTTGAACCCTTTTGGCTGAGTGGCTCCTGCTGCTGGTGCGCATCGTCGACGACCTTGCGGAGTGAAGACTTCATATAGCCTGTTAAGTCACTACCGTGGCTCGCGTTCGCCACGCCGGCTGTCTGGCAAGCACGACAAGGATAGAGAACGAGATCACGAATGAGACCGCGACCGTGAACGAGACGGTGAGCGGGAGAGGCGGAGGGAGAGGAAAGGGAGTATGGTCGGGAACGGGAGAGGACGTGCCGCATCCCACACCTGAGCTCGTCCACCCTTACCCTATCCCGCCGGCGCAAGCGCTGGCTCGCCGGTGTGCTGCACCCACCGCAGAAGAGCTCACTTCTGGTTTTGGCGGAGACACAGGCACGCTCGGTCATAGGCAAGGAAGGCGAGAGGGAGATGAGGCTGCGGCCCAGGACCCGACGCTGGACATGTTTGCACTCCAGGTGTGGGCCGTGACGCGCGGGTGACCGGACGCGTTTTGCTGCTCGCTTCGCATATCGGTGGTGCAGCTTGCCGCCCAATCCGGGGTCTCAGTTGGCTCCTTCAGTGACCATCAGCAAATGTGCACAACAAAATACCATGGATGGACAGAATTCATCATCGTGGCCAGATTGGCCAGGAATGGCAAAGGGATGGCGAATTCTCACGAAAATTCATCTTGTGTGACCAGTCCATACCGTATCCACTGCCACGTCTGGCCAGAGCTTGCCATACACACACCGTAATCCGGCAATACAACGCCATATGGCGCGCAGTCTCCGGTCTTCCGTGCTTTGTAAGATATCCTCACTTCTCGTTAGGGCTGAGAAACCATATAAAATTAGCTTTGACGGCTCCTGAGTCTGCCCATGTAGCTGCTCAGGCTCAAGGACGTTCTCGTTCTCGTGACGAAGGTGCGGACGCGTGACTGGCGCTGCTCGCGCTCCTTGTCCTGCTCCCACCAAACGCGGCCGTCCGTCTCCCATCTCCTGTCTCTTACGCGTACCCTCCCCTTCCTCTCCACCTATCGCGGTTGCGGTTGCGGACGTGTCCACGTTCCCGTTTACATTCACGCTGCGGTGTTTGCCAGACAGCCGATGCCAGAACGCGAGGGATGATAAGCTCACCGCCAGTACAAAGATTCTGAATGGCCGTCTTAAGCGAGTCGCCCAAGCACCAGAGTATATTCATGGAATTCTGACGACGCGACGGACGCGGGTGTCCTTGGCCTTCTCGTGGGTGTGCGCTCGAGCGGGAATGCAGAGAGAGGTGACGTTAGAGATGCAGTCCTGGCTGCGGATTCAGGGAGGCGCGATGCACACGCCATTGCTCTTGCTATGAGATGAGAAGTGCTGCAGCAGCATGTATGGGGAAGCGCATGTAGATGTGAGCGGTGGCGAAGGGCACCAGTGGCACCAGAGCAGTCTCAAGAGCATCTGCTGAGGCGTCGAGATTCGGGGACCTGGTTGTTGTTGTGGATGCCAGTGGTTGTAAGCAAAGGCTGTCAAGTTGATTTGAGTGTGACTTGACTTGCTTGTCGCTCGCAGTCGGAGACGTAGTCGCCGTGGGCGACAAGGGCGGTGACAATGGCCGGCAGGAGTTTGTGTTTGACGCGCTGTGTTCAATGTAGGCGTCTATTTCTCCTCCTTCGTCCCAACCCCCATGCCAGGACTGGGCTTCCGTTTCGTAACGACAATAGTCAGTGATGGTGGAAAACTAACGACTTCGCGATGAACTCGGAGGTCAGAAGATCCTTGCTGCTCACGCGCATCGTGTTTTATTCATTCCCACCTGACAGGAGTTTGTCCCTCTAGCTCCGCCGTGCATCATCATGAGCGGTATGCTTGTAACGGAGTACCGTGTACCCAATGATATTTGCTTAACTTGAAATAGTATTCTAAAGCATTGTGGTCCTCCCCTGGACTGAACTCGCCTCCAGTTGAGTTTAGCTCCCATCCGGCTGTCCCAAACAACATAAGTATATAGCTGCGTCCCTCGCAATACCTCAGGAAACCACTCACGTCCTAATATGCCACCCTTCTCAGTGTTAGGATATACAGGATGCTACATTCCCCCAAAGGGTATTTAATCCGTGCACAATTAACCGGAGGTCGCCGCTCCTAACGCTGAGACCTTACTGAAGCCGAGTGTTCTAAGTTCTAGATGTCGACCGTGCGAACGTGTCCACAATGCGTGCACGCGGCAGGCACGCTGTCCTCGGGTACACCAAGGCGGCACTGTTGGTCCCCCCACATCCTGTGACATCTCGAGGCAATCAACGTACATCGTCATGCGCAAATCCAAGGACAAGGCATCTCGTGCTTTGAAGAAACTCTTCAGACCATCATCGAGCGGATCTGGAAGCACACCGAGCAATGTAGGACGTGCAAGTCTCCAGCCGGAGCCCGATGAGCAGCCCGTTGTTCAGCGTGTTTCAGGAGAGGTACGCAACCAACTTTCATCATTACTGCTGTTTCTCTTTCGCCGACTGAATGCCTCATACATCCAACAGCATGATACAATCCCGACGACAGGCACCACCCTCGGCGGGATCGATAAAGTGGATCTCGACCAAGCTGGAAGAGCGCTCTCGTCGCTCAAGACTCTCGGGAAACATGTGGCCAAAGCGCTCCAGTCAATCGATCCGACCGCGAAACACGTGAAGAGTTCGTACGAGCTGTGGGAACCCCTGCTGGAGAAGGTCCAGGTCTTTGCGTCATTGGTGGAGAAAATAGGTGGTGTGCGTCAATTGTATCGTCTATAGAGCGAACCGTGGCGGTACTGAAGGAATTGTTCAGATACATCCGTACGCCAAGGTAGCGTCCACCGTCCTACTCTCAGTCGTCAAGGTACGCCCCTTCAACGTGTCGTTCTACCGTGGTCGCCTCGTCTTATCTGTGCTATCAGCCTGTGATCGCACAAGACAAGCGTGATAAAGCTATGGCCGATCTTTTCGTCTCAATGTATGACCTCTACGACTTCGTAGTAGAAGCCGGTCGCCTCCCCGAGTTGGACAAAAAGCGCTTGAAGCTGCTCAAGAACATGTCGATGCAGACAGTGGAGTGCGCCTACTTCATCTGGGATAAGGCTCAAGTCGAGAACTTCTGTAAGGATGATACTTGGTAAACTTTGACTGCAGATTCGCTCTTATGAACTTTTGCGCTAGGGGTCCGAGCGGGCAAAAACGCGGTTTTTGGTCCGCAGATAGACAGCAAAATCGCCGAGTTCACCGAGGCCTTCAAGGACCTTCGCCGTTGCTTCACCGAACATGGAGTGCTCGAGATCGAGATCAAGCTAGCAATTCTCGAAGATATCCGTGAGCTGCCCATTATATTGCCCCACAATCCACGTCCTGACTCGCAGTCCAAGGTGTGACTGTCGAATTGTCTGCTCTGGCTGATGTCCCCGGTGCAGGGCTTGACGCAGAGAAAGCTTGCCTTGAAGGCACGCGTCAGCAGACGCTGAACGAGCTCATAGATTGGATCAACGACCCTCAGGCTCCTGCGGTATGCTTCCTCCTTGGGGGCGCCGGGACTGGCAAGTCCTCCATCGCCCATTCTATCGGCAACATCTTCAGTCCTTTTCATCGTCTTGGCTTCTTCTGCTTCGATCGTTCCTTTCACGATCGTCATCCAAATCTCATGTTCAGCACGATCGCGCATGATCTGGCCGAGCAAAATGCCGACTTTCGATGTGCACTCGCTGAAGTGCTCAGAGAGCAACAACCAGAGCTCAAACGGTCGATGAACATAGCTTCCCATTGGAACTCGCTGATTCTCACCCCACTCAAGAGGTTTCCGCCAGCTGGCCCGGTACTCGTCGTCATCGACGCGTTCGATGAATGTAGCTCCTCCCGCGATCTGCTGCTGAAGCTGGTCACGGGGAGCTCTGGCAGCCTTCCTCCTAATCTGCGCATCCTCGTCACTTCCCGTCCTGAGCGCGATGTCAGGGTCGCTATGCGCTGCGCTCACAGCGACCATTTGCGCTCAATGGACCTCGACGAGAAGAATGGAGAGGCGAGGTTGGACATCGAGTACTACATCCGTCACCAACTTACTTCTGATGAGCCCCATATCGACGGAACGCTGGACGACAGAGACTTCCAAGAACTGGCTAACGAGTCGGAGGGCCTGTTCCAGTGGGCGGCAACGGTATGCAGAGCTATCAATCACAAGCCGGCCGGTCGCACCCTGAAGGAGCGGTTCCGTCGTCGTCCGCGCGCTGCGCAAGGTAAAGAGTACCCCCTCGATCCCCTCTACAAACAAGTGTTAGGGAACCTGTTCAAGTCCGAAGACGCGGAACTCATGGATCGCTTTCGTTCTGTTATGGCCCAGATCCTTTGCACCCCTTTCCCCATTTCCACCCAATTGACAGATGAACTACGTCGCATTGCAACTGGCGTTCAGGAGAGCAAGGTTACTCTCATAGTGGCGGACATGGGACCACTTCTCTCTGGTGTATCCGCCCGGACATCTCCCATCCGTCCGCTTCACACATCGTTTCGTGACTTCTTGACTGACGCGGCTCGAAGCGGGGAGTGGTTTGTCGACCTGGCACGGGGGCATTCCATCATGGCGCTCGGTTGCCTCCGCATCATGAACTATCGATTGGCCTTCAACATCTGCCGCTTGGAGACGTCCTACATCCTGAACCGTGACATTCCTGATCTGGACTCCCGCCTTTCCACCTACGTTCCCCAAAGCCTGTTGTATGCGGCATGCAACTGGAAGGATCACCTCGCCAGCACTCATCCATCGGACCTGCAACAAGAACTCAGCATGTTTTTGCGAGAGAGGCTTCTGTTTTGGTTCGAATTGCTCAGCCTCCTCAAGTGCGTCAATCGCGCCGCACCTTCATTGGAAGCAGCGCTCAAGTGGTATGATGTGAGCATGGTCGCTGCACTCGACTCATTTCTGTCTTGATCTGAATCACCGATATCATAGGACTCTGGGAGTGGGCCATCGAAGGAGCTGTTGCGCGATGCGATTTCCTTCATTCGCCGGTTTGCCGGTGTGATAGC
Organism: Dichomitus squalens LYAD-421 SS1; assembly: GCF_000275845.1. Classification (NCBI taxonomy): domain Eukaryota; kingdom Fungi; phylum Basidiomycota; class Agaricomycetes; order Polyporales; family Polyporaceae; genus Dichomitus; species Dichomitus squalens. The sequence continues at coordinate 245,177 of NW_006766919.1, read as the reverse complement.
CCAGGCCGCTCCTCACGTCTACATCTCAGCTCTGCCTTTCTCTCCGACGTCGTCAGAGGTCCAGATGAATTATCTCCCATCTTTCCCCTGTCTTCCGCTCGTCGGTCGCGTTCGTGACCGTTGGCCGCAGGCTCATGCCATCCTCTCAAGGCACACAGACTGGGTCCGTTCCGTGGCATACTCCCCTGACGGTCGGCACATTGTGTCAGGATCGGATGATAAGACGCTGCGAGTATGGGATGCGGAGACGGGCGAAGCGACCTATGCGCTCTCTTGCGGCGACTGGGTTCTGGGGGTTGCTTTCTCGCCGGATGGCCGTCACATCGCCGCAGTGCTCAATGATTGGACGGTGCGGATATGGGATTCGACAACAGGAGTGGCTGTTTGTGAGCCTCTACGGGATGATGAGGGCGCAGTGCGGTGTATCGCATACTCTCCAGATGGACGTCGCATTGTATCTGGCGATAGTCGCGGTCGTATTTGCATCTGGTCCACGGAGACACACAGGATGGTTAATGATCCTATCCTTGTCCATTCATCCGACGTCAACTGCGTTGCCGTCTCTACGACTGGTCGGTACATCGCGTCGGGTTCTGACGATAAGACGGTGCGGGTTTGGGACGCCGGAGAGGGACACACTGTCGGGAAGCCCTACGAAGGCCATACGTCGACTATCTCTTCCGTCCTTTTCTCGCTAGATGGCCTTTGCATTGTCTCAGGATCGGAGGACAAGACGATCAGGATCTGGGACTTTGAGACCCAACAGACGTTGAAGACAATATCCCACCGCCTCCTGAATGCTGTATCGTCTCTCTCGCTCTCTCCCGACGGCAGGCGCGTCGTCTCTGGATCTGAGAATGGTAGCGTCCTCATATGGGATACGGAGACGGACAAGATTGTCGGGGGGCCATTTGTTGGGCACAGCAACCGGGTACGCGCTGGTAGCTTTTCACCTGACGGTCGCCATGTCGTATCCGGCTCGGAAGATGCGACGATACGGATATGGTCTACAGAGGAGAGCACAAGCGTAGAATGTCCTGGCGATGTCTCCTCCGGTTCATCACATGCTGCCCCCGCGAGCTTCGTGACCTCGCTCGCGTACTCGCCTGACGGACGCCGGATTATATCGGGCTCTGAAGATGGCACGATCAACGTGTGGGATGCGGACACTGGAAAATCTATCGGCAGGCATCTGAAGGGCCATTCCGAAGACATAACTCGCGTCAGGTTCTCTCCGGATGGCGGTCGCTTTGTTTCCGCATCGTGGGATGAGACCCTGCGTGTATGGGACTCGACTACGCTCCAACCCCTCGGAGAGCCTCTACGTGGCCATACGAACTGGGTACGGGACGCTGATTACTCTCCAGATGGTCGCCGCATTGTCTCGTGTTCGGACGATGGCACTATTCGCGTTTGGGATGCCGAGACATACGACTGTCTCCTCGGGCCTTTGGTCGGGCATGGATATTGGGTCAGATCCGTCGCGTGGTCGCCGGATTGCAAGCATATTGCATCGGGCTGGGGCTATGGGACAGTGCGGGTGTGGGACGCTGAGACGGGGCACGCTGTTGGCGAGCCATTCAAGGGCCACGAAGGCTGGGTCTTGTCCGTCTCGTGGTCTATGGACAGCCGGTGTGTACTGTCATCCGGCCACGACGGCAAAATCAGATTATGGGATACAGAGAAATGGGAAGAAGCTGGCGAGCCTTTACGTGGCCACACGGGCAACGTGTACAATGCGATGTATTCTCCGGACTGCCGACGGATTGTGTCCGGGGGCGAGGACGGGACGATCCGGATGTGGGATGTACAGACACGAGAGCCTGTTGGGGAGAATCTGTCCAATTGGTTCGGAAATGTTGATTCCCTTGCGCTCTCCCCGGACGGTCGCCATATCATATCAAGTTCGAACGGGTCCACCCGAATCGTTGTTTGGAACGCAAATGCTTTCACAGGCAAGTGGCATCTCCTTTCTCGCGTCTGAGCTAACCATAAACATACGTTTCAAGACCCTCCGGGAGCTCATCCCTCCTTCATCAACTTCAAAGCTATGACGACAAGCACAGCCGAAGACCCGCCTGCACTCACAGCTCCTCCAGAGTACAAGGAGTGGGATGGTTGGCTCACGGACAATAACGGTAACCATGTGATGTGGGTGCCAGACGAGTATCGTGATTCTCTACTGTGGCGAGGGATGGTCAAGGTCATGGGGCGCGAGTCACTCACCATAGATTTCTCGGATGCTTTCTCTGGAACCGAGTGGGCGAGATGTTACAAGGCTCGGCTTTCTACTTAGTTCTACTGGCTCAGTCACTCACCAGGACAAGTGCATGTTTGCCCGTCGTCTTTTCCTCGAGTCTGAAGCTATGCCATGTCTTTGTTGCGATGTGTCTCGTCATGTACTCAGCTGGATAGTAGTCATACGTGGCACGATGAAGCAACGTGGAAGGGCGACACGGTTTCAAGTTAAGTAACGACGCCGGGCGGCGCCCATGCAAGGTCGTTGCATACCGACAACATTGGCGTCCCTACTCAACCAGCAGTCATGACATGATTTTCGCTTTTTCCTTTGATATTGAAAATGGTTCCGCTAGCAGATACGTGAAAGCGACTCATACAACAAACCTGCTATAACATTGTTTCTTTGGCGGGCGGTCTCGACGGTAACCGCCCCACCGGAGACACCGCGCCCGCAAGTACAAACGACGGCGCAGACGACGGGCCAGGTGATCCCGTTCTCGACGGCCTGCTCTCATCAAGAATTTTGTGCGCCTTCTCACCGGCCGGTCAAATTCATCGCGGGGATACGGACTCTCTGTCGCCCCGTTGGTGTTTGATCTTCTGTAACAACACACCCCCGCCTTTTTCAACACACGCTCCTTGTACGTCAGAGTATTGGGCTTGTCGTTGTGCCGACTCTTCGATCAGGTGACAGAATGAAGCTCGCACGGGTCACTTGAGTGCCGGTCGACCGAGGCCGCGAGGTCAGTGGATGTGCGCGAGGAGAGGAGGAAGAAAATAATGACGTACCTTCATGAGGCCTCGAGTATTGGCGGGATACTCATTCCAGCCCGGGGCGTCTCGAGCGGCGGTAGAATTGTTGTTGTCTGCTCGGAACCCGCGTCTGGAGCCTCTCTCAAGCCTGCTAAGTGGGAGTAAGGCCGCGAAAGTGGAGGGAAGAAGACGAGTTTGGGGGTCGTTGTTGCGCATGACGCTCATGCAGCAGAGTGAAGTGCGGCAGGCAGCGCTGCGGGTCATGGTGCATGTGCATGTGCCAAGAGATGCCATGTGAAGTCCTGACGGACGGCCTGCAGGCGCGGATGTGCATGAGGGAGTGAACGAGAGTGAGTGTGTGCGTGGAATACTCGACGCGATGAGAGGGCGGACAGCATCGCAATCAATATTCGCGTCCGACCTCTGCGTCCCTTTTGCCCTGCGATCGATTGACGATGAGCGACAGGATGCGGGCTGCGGGAGAAGCCGCTAAATGAGCCAGGGATGCACCAGAGACCGACGCCTCTCGCGCGTACATCACACGTCGGGAGCGAACAGCAAAACGCGTCCGGTCACCTGTGTCAGACCCTATACGACTCATGCGTGCAGTGCGAACAGGACCAGCATCGGGTCCTGCGCGTGGTCCCTCCCGTCCAGAAGCTCGATTTTCTCCTTCCCCAGCGCAGGCGCCATCGCGCTTCTGCGCGACGACGGGCACACGCTGGTCGATCTCCTGGTTGAGGTCCGCGAGCGCATGGAGTAGCAACGCACCCCACCAATCAATCGTCAGTCATGGAGGGGAAGCCTATGCGCAAGGATCGATTGGCGGGCATCTGAGTAGGTCGCGCGCAAGGACGGTAGAACAGGCGAAGCCGTATCGGGTCTGCGAGAGCGAGCTTGGTGGAATGTTGTAGAACGGACGGATCGTCGGAGATGTGAGCGACGGGGGGAGAGGGCCCTTGGCCTCGCGCCTGAGAGTGTGAACGCGCTGATGGAGTTGCTGCCTGTTCCGCTCGGACGATACGCGGTCCTCGTTTCCCCTCATTCCGTCTCTCGTCCTCTCCCGTTCACGACGATGGCCCCTCTCCTGCTTCCCCTTCTCCTCCCTGTCCCGCTCACGCTCTCGTTCGCTGTCCTTTCCGTGGTCCTTGCTAGGTAGCCGGCGCGACGAACGCGAGCCATGGTACTCCCTTGGGCCCATGTACGAAGACTCGCAGGGATCGTCCGCAAGGTCGTCGATGATGCGCACCGGCGGCAGATGCCAGTCAGTCGAAGAGGTCCCAAAAGGTTTTCATGACGCTCTGATGGCGTGACGGGGGTGAGTGTCCATTTGGGCGTGTGCTCGAGCGGGAATGCGGGTAGAAGTAAGGCTGGAGCTTGGCTGCGCATGCCGCAGGGCGCAACGCATGCGCTATCTCTCTGGCCGTGAGATGGGAAATGCTGCGGTAGGATGGGTAGGGAAGGGCATATGGATTGCGGACGGTGGCGGAGGGGACCAATCGCGGGATTGCCGATGCGTCCAAATTCGGAAAGCTGGTCTTTTTATTATTATTATTATTAGATTCTTGTCTTATACCAAACGCGTTCGGAAAGCTGGTCGTCCTCGTCAGTGCCGCATGCGAGTGGCTGTAAAGCAAAGACTGTCGAATCTAATCAGACTCTTGTTGCGTATCCCTCAGTCGCCGCTGGTCGAGTTGTAGGATTCGACAATGGACGTCTTCCTTCCGGCTCCCGTACCCCGACTAGGCTTTCGCTTGACCTCAATCTGGCTCTGCTTGTGGGCCATGACGATAATCCTGTAGGCAAATCCCATGGCTATACATAGGTACGAACACTTCCAGATGTTCTCGCTGCTTACTCGTGCTGTCTCTTCTCGCAAGTAGAAGTAACTGCTTTATCTTCTTGAACCTTGTCGAAAACGTTGTAGCTCATACGATTCTGTATAATCTGAGCTAGTGTCGTGCTGAGAAAACCTCAGAACGGAATTGCATACGTTTTTGAGAAACGCGTTCACCTGATCCCATGGCGGCAGGCCTAGGGTTGACGTTTAGCGTCCCTGGCCCGCTCATGTAGTCGGGACATCACCGCAATTCGTTTCCACTGTGGCCTAGCTCCTCTCGTCCCACACAACACTGGGGGTTGGCAGGATAGCGGACTCGGACATCGTGGCGACCATTCTGGAATGCGATTCATTGTGAGCACTCACATCTCGATCTTGAGTATTGATATTGGCTGATGATGGCGTAGCCGAAGTGCGGCTTCAAATCATACTGGTTATGCCACCTTCGGTTGGTCCTGCCTTAGGTCCCAGCACCTCTCACCGATTGGTGTCTGCACGTTCTAGCCCTAATTCTATACGCATATCTTATAACAGTAGGCTCTGAAGTCGAGCTATTCTAGAGGAAGGACATTACAGTTTCGGTATATAAGCGCTATTTACTGTACAGGCTGTACACCGCAACGAGATCCCTCTTCTCAAGCCAAACGTGCCCGAGTTACTCGCTTGTTTCCCGCTCTTTCACATTCGAGAATCACCATGCCTCCTATTCAGAAGCAAAAGCACTTCCTCATTCCTGAGCGCTTCTTTCGCTTTGCAAGTAGACGCCGATGAGGCCCGATAGAGAAGCTCCACGCCGTGCGCACGAGGCTGTTGGCCACGCCAGCCGTTGTCTCGCACTTCTCGCCCACACCCCAACCAGCGACGGTGTACCCGACCGGGCGATAAGCAACAAGAGTCTGATCACAGCCACTGGCACTGACGACAACGACCAGCTTTCCGAATTTCGACGCCTCGGCAATTCCACTTGTCCCCTCCACCGCTCGCATCCATATGCGCTGCCCCACCCATTCTACCGCAGCATTCCCCATCTCATAGCAAGGGCGATAGCGCATGCATCGTGCCTCGCTGAATTCGCAGCCAGGACTGCATCTCCAACCTTACCTTCATCCGCATTCCCGGTCTAGCGCACGCCCACGAGAAGGCCACGGACACTCACGCCCTTCACGCCGTCAGAGCGTCATGAACACGTTTTGGGACTTTGTCGACTGGCTCCTCCCGCCGGTGCGCATCGTCGACGACCTTGCGGACGGCCCCTCCGATTCTTCATACAGGCGGCCAAGTCACCACCATTCCTCGCATTCGTCACGCCGACTATCTGGCAAGGACCAGGACAAGGATAGAGAACGAGACCGAGATCGCGAACGAGACCGCGACCGTGAACGGGACCGGCGGAGGGAAAGGGAGAAAGAGGAGAGGAGGCATAGTCGGGAACGCGAGAGGACGAGAGACAGGACAAGGCAAAAGGAGGGCCGCGCATCGTCCGAGCGGGAGAAGGAGCGCGAGCAGCTCCGTCAGCGCGTTCAGGCCCTCGAGCACGAGAACGAGAGCCTCCTCGAGCAGCTACGCTCGACGCGCGAAGAGCTCTCGAAGCTGTCCACCGCCGTCTTCCCCTCCCCCAACACCCTCACACCCCAATCGCTGACCGCATCCTACCCCGCCTCACCACCTGACGCGCTTGGGCTCGTCCACCCTATCCTTCCGGCGCAAGCACTAGCTCTCTCTCCCTCACCTATCCCCTCCACGTCGCCTACATCCTCGACCTATCCTTCCGTTTTGCAACATTCCGCCGAGGCCGCTCTTGCAGACCCGAAGCGGCTCCGCCTGCTGTATACTTCCTTGCGCGCGACTTACTCAGATGCACGCCAAACGATCCTCTCTCAAGCGGAAGAGCTTGCCTCGCTCAAAGGCTTCCTCTCCAAGACTGACGACTGGTCGGGCGCGCAGCTGCTCCAAGCTCTCGCGGACCTCAACTCGGAAATCATCCAGCTGTCAGCGTCCGTAGCGGAGGAGTTCGCGACCAATCTGCGGGTGGATACGCGGGTGCCCATCGTCGCAAAGGAGCGCGATAGGGAGATCGTAAGGCCTGCGCTGGGGAGGGAGATGACCAAGCTGCTGGAGGAGAGGGAACATGCGCAGGACCCGACGCTGGTGCAGTTCGCGCTGCAGGCGTGGGAGGTGTGGTGCGTGACGCGGGTGATGGACGCGTTCTGCTATGGCCTGCCGAAGGACGTAGACGAGTCGCTGCGAAGGATATTCGATCGTATGCAGCGCGAAGGTGAGTCCTCGCTGTTGTGTCCGTGGTTGTATGCGCGCATACACTCATGTTCATGTTCGCGGCGGCAGAACCCCAGCCGACAACCTCGCGCTGGCGCGCCCTCACCTACAAGCACGCGCGCTCGCTCCTCACCCGCCCGACGGATGCCTCCGAGCCTTCCTCCCCCGACACGGTCACGCCCTCGCCCTTCAATTCCGCCCCTTCGACGATCGCGTCCGCATCGTCCCTACCCCCTCCCCTGCTTTCGCTCACGGAGGCGAACCTCCGCGGGGTGCTCGCGATCCTCGCGCTCGCTGGGTGCACGGACGCGCGGGGCCTGCACCGGGACCCGCTCCGTGCGCGCTACGGCTCCGCGCTGTCGAGGATCAGTGCGAGGGCAGAACGGATATCGAGCGTCGTGAAGGAGGGCGTGCTGAGCGGGATGTTCGAGGTCGTGTGGTGCCGGCCGTGTCGTGGGGGCAGCACGTCGAAGGCCAAGCGGTCGAGCTCGACAAGACGCGCGAGTTCGGTCCCCGCGGAGGGCGCGAAGGTGCAGAATCCGCTGGACATCAACATCGAGGAGATTGGGGCGAACAGGGGGAAGGGGAAGGAAAGGGAGTGGGTGAAGGAGGTCGAGCGCGCGAGGAAGGGTGTGGATGATGACGACTACGACGAAGAGAGGACCCAAAGCGGAGAGAGGGACGAGAACGGGGACCAGATGTTCGACTGGAAGACGATGGAGAACGTCTATGCGGGTCACTGCAACGAGCGCTGTCGCGTCCTGTGCACTGTCGAGCTCGGGCTCGCGTTCTCCCGCCGCCTCCCTGAAGAAGAGAAGGAGGAGAGCATTGATGGCGACGGAATGGTCGTTTCGAACGGGGGGACCGGATCTGGGTCGCGGCCTACGTCGAGGATCTCGGCGATGTCCAGCCTGTCGAGACCGGTGTCGATGGGTGGGGTTGGGCTAGACGGAGTGGGGAGCGGGAACGTGAGCCTGAGCAGCAACGGGCAGACGGTGGATGCGAACAGGATGGTGCGGAACCTGCTCCTCAAGCCGAAGGTGCTGCTGGAGAGCGTGGTCGACATCCTGTAACCGATCCTCTGCCCTGCATGTGCCCCGCGGAAACGTGCTCCTGGCCTGCGGAGAAGCGTGGATCTGACTGGAGGTGGAGGTGAGTTTTGAATCTGCTTGATCATGAGGGGCTCCTGGAACTGAGTTCTGTCATCTCCGTAGGGCTGTGGACGTCTGCGTGCATCGTGCGTTCGCCATGGTCGTGCGGCATGATGGCCTGCTCTCTATCGCCCGTCATCCGTCCGCGCCCTTCTTCCCCACACCGGTAATCAACCCTAACGAATGAAAGGCGAACGTGCTACGTATCAGTTGTCGATCCGTTTGCTGTTTCCTCTCCGCTGCCTGTGCGCCTGGCATGCTTGCGGATGCCCTGCATCCCCTCCCATCACTCCCTGGAGCCCAAAATACTACCTGTGATCTCTTCCGAAAGGACCAATCAATGAAGGTTGTACATATAACGATCCCTTCTCGCATCCCATATTCCCATATATCTTTAGCTCATCTACGGTTCCTCGCAGTCTTGCTTTCCATCTCGCATGCATTTACTCGCGAATCCCGCTCCGCATTCTGTCCCCCGGTATCTTCGCTCCGACTCAGACTGTCATGTACCACCACTGCCTACCACCTATCGCACAGTCCCGCTACCTGTCCTGACCAGCGTCCATATCCGTAGAACCCTCATTCTTCAACGTCCCGCGTACCTTCACACCTGCAATCATCCTCACGGCCTTTCATGACTTCGCATATATATCTAGCATACCGGATGCCTTCTCCTAATCATGCAATACGGATCCCTTCCCCGTTTTATATAAAGATAACTGCCTTCTCGTGAAATTAGGGGTGAAGGCCAACAACGCATGGCACCCCAACGCAGAACACGTTCTTGACTTCTTCGCGCTACAACGCTTGTTATCCTCCTTGAGCTTGAGTCCTGGGCACGATGTCCCTGTTCGGAGCGTTATTCGATGATCAGCGACGCGGACCTTCGACGACAAGTCGGACCCTTCTTCCCATCTCCGTTTCACGTTGGGGCAGTGGCCATATGGGTATCGCGTGTTTCGGGTCATGAGTGGTCCTGCATGCTGACCATGCGACTCGTAGGCATCATTGGAGCGGTGTCAGATTAGAGCCTTTCAAAAATCCCGCTATTCCGCAGTCGAACTACCGTTGCATCTCTGGGGGAATCGGTCCGCCGCCAGGACGTCGATGGAGGCAATTCCCGTACTACGCAAGTTGACCCCGAGTACTAAATCCTAGATCTATTCGTGAAACCATATACCAGAGAAGTACAGCTCTCATGAGACCTATATCCCCACCAGGGGCGAGTACGACACCTCAAGCTAGACGCAAATAGATAGGTTGATAAATACCGTCTGCCCGCCTTCCTACCATCGTTTCGATCCTTTCTCACGATCCTTTCTCACAAGATGTAAAGCCACTGCAGCATGTGTTTCTCGTGCTCACTTGGGCGCGCAGCCGCGAAGCTACCGGCGAATTTGAAAGGCGCTGGTCTGATCCGGGAGAGCCGTGCTGAATGACGGGCACGCGCCCTCGTCGGTCCAGGAGCCGGCAGCGCCCCCGGGAGTATCGCTGTACGTCCAGTACTTGGCGGTCCAGAGGTGGCCGTTGTAGTTGACCTGCTGGCCCCCAGTATACTATGAGATGTTCAAAGATTAGCCGAAGCTGGACGTCTATGGACACTTGGGGGGACTCACGGCGGTCTGGGCGATCCAGGAGGCGGCGTTTGCGCATGAGCTTGCGCTTACAGTAGTGCTTGACGCGAAGGATGTGGTATATGGCGTACTGATGGGCGTAGATGTGATGGAGACCGGGATCGTGATTGAAGGTGCAGTCGTAGCAGAAACTGACGTCGCGGAGGAGACAGGCGTCGTGAGGGAGACTTGGGTAGAGGAGATGGCGCTCGTCGTCGAGAGTGTAGTCGTCGCAGAGTCTACCGTCGTGCTAGAGACTGGGCTTGATATAGACCTCATAGTGGTGGAAGGAACAGAGACGGTGACGGGGCTAGAGGTCGCGCCGCCACCGCCGCTGCCACCCTGACGAACCGCGTTCTTGATAGCTTGGTCGAAGCGATCGTTCGCTGTTACAGGTAGGTCACTGAGTTGATTGAGCACGGAAGAAAACTGCACACAACGCGTACCAAATGCTTGCGAAGCGTCCCAGAGCATGATACCGCCGAACGAGGAATAGTTGCTGCGCGTCGCAACGGCAATCTTGCCCAGGGTAGCTGCGTCGATATATCCAGAGCCGGCAGCAGAAGGGGAAGCGGGAGCACCGATGTAAACCCTGACGTCTTTGTTGATCGCGACTGTCTTTGCCCAGGTGTCCCACTGGTCGAAGTCCCATGCGTTAGGGTTGTTATAGTTCGTCAGTCCGCAGAAGTTATTGTAGAACTGCACGTAGACAGCGTCGAATGCGACGGCGTTCAAAACCCTGTGGGATGCTCGACGTTAGCTGCGGAGTATGGGACAAGCGGAGCCAGACAACGTACGTGGAAAGGTAGGCATCCGGGAATGGGCACTGAGGAGCAGCGGTGACATAATACTGCTTGCTCGAGCCTTGTGCAAGGGTGCGGATGCGGTTCACGAACGAGTCGAAGTACTGAGTGGAGCCACCTTCGATGTCCAAGTCAATACTAGCGGTGCCTCGTCAGCATTGTACATTTTCCACACGCGATGGGGGAAGACATACCCGTCGAGAACAGCGCTGCCGAAAGGACGGGTATCGCTCGTCCCACCAAGGAATAGGTTCCAGATGGTATCGCCAAACGAGGTGGCCTGATCTGCTGAGGAAAACCCTGCGCCGCCAGTCGCACCCCCTAGTGAGATCGTGACAATTTTGCCTTTGGACTGGCAGGTCTGTATATCCGACGCAATGAATGAGCAGTCAGGAAGATTCGTGTCCGGAAAGATAGGAGAGTCGACAGTGCTGCAGATCTACACAAGGAATCAACATCCTACTCTTGCCATTTGCTCTCCCGAGGCATTGAGAAGTCACTTACGTTCGAGAGGTCGATAGAAGGCAAGTTACCATCACTGAAGAATACGTTGAGAAATGCCAAAGGAATTGCGTCGATCGAATCATCCTGATAAGATGAGCAGTAAGATGGTCAGAAGTCGGACATTTGAAGCCGATATATCTCACCTGGCAGTACGAAGAGAGATTCTTTTGATAGTTCGCAATGTCACTGTGGGTGGCTCCATACGAATTCTGTCCCCAGTAGCTGTATCGCGCGCATGAGAAGCATGCAAAGTGGTACACGTCGTCGTTGTACTCACACCGCAACCTGGTTGTTCAGATATCAACATACGTAGACACCGAAATACGATCTGAACGGACTCACGTTGTCGCTTCGCGAATTATCGTAAGCCACGGCATGGAGCATCAGGAACCAGACCGAAAGTAAGGGTGTTAGCCAAGAAAGCATCATATTATAGTCGGAGCTAGCGAGAGTTCGCGAGTGGAGCTGTATATGTGACCTGTAGGGACGCCCTGAAGGATAGGATCTGGCGGATAGCGGAGAGTATTTATCAGCAGATGTCGAGTAGCACATGAACACAGCGGTGCGCTTAGACGGAGTCTCAACTCACGCTCTTATAACTGACCTCGCTCCAGAACTGAGCGATCGAGTAAGAGCAGAAATGGAGATAGCGCATTGTATCGTCGCGTGTATTACCATATGGAAAGCGGAAGGTTAAGATATGATGAGGCATGAACATCGGCGTTCTAACTCAAGCCCATCGATCCGTGTATGCGTGCGATCGAACAGCAGACGAGAACGCCTCGGCTGTGAGAAGACTTGCACCCAGGCTCGCTTTGGACCCGGTACTGTCTCAGAAATGAACGCTTCGAAAGACATGCCTGAGTCAACGTACCGCACGATGAACACGCAGACTTTCGCATTGTTGCGTGGCTGCGTAGAGTGAAGAAAGCAGAACACATGATAATTTTGCCGCTAATCGTCGATGAACCTCGTGCCATGATACGAACTGGTTTATCGGCATCCCATTTCAGACAAGACGAGTAGAAACGCAGCTCATGCATGCAATCTTCATGGTTGTAGACTGGCGTATGCATGTTCGGAGTGTCTGATCTGTCGACTCTCGACGCTGGCGGTGGCTGGGAGTATCATGGACATCGCGCCCGACCAGCCATGAACGAAGACACGCCACGCATGAGGATAGCAAAGAAAGCATGTAGATGTCTGGCGCAGATCGGAGACTGCCATCCGGAGTCAGCGCTCTGCTATGAAATTAAGCAAGGTGGTGGGAGAAGGTGCTGCTCAAGAGACGCCGAGATAAACTCACGTCGACATCGATCAACCGCCGAAGAACAAGTTCTTCCCGGGCCGGTCACATATGTGCAGCAGGAGCACCGATTGCTTGACTAGAACTGCGCACCCTGTATGCGCGGTGAGGTGTTCGTGCAGAGTGCTGGTAGAGTGCGCATCACCATGCCCCACTTCATCTGACCAGTGACTTCAGGGTGAAGACGTACGGCCAATCACCAATATCGCTTCTCGTCCCATTCGGGAACATGATCACAGTATGCAGTTCATAAATCGGCACAGTAAAGGTAATAAGCAATCAGTCCGCCCAAGGCGGGTGCCAAAGGCCTCACTCAGCCACAGCATATACTATTGCCCCTCTACTAAGCGTGTACGTTTGTGCGCCATGCACGCACTGGCAGTGGACGAAGCGGAAGCTGAGGCAGCGCGTGAGGTCGCCAAACTCGAGCTCGTTCTATGTTTGTGGTGGGGGATAGCGGTTAGACTAGTGTCTGTCGCAGTACCTGAATCAGTCGTGCTCGTGTCGGCAGAGTTACCGCCCGTGTCGGTGCTCGTGGCCGTCTCCGTATTTGTCGCCGTAGAACTGAAAGAATGCGAGGCGGACGTAACTGTTCTGGAGCCGCTGGAGATGGGAGAAGAAGATGGTCCCGATCCTCCATTCCCAACCAACAACTGCTTGATTTGCTCGTCAAAGTTTCCATTCTCTGGAGAGAGAGGAGTCAAATCAGTCTGACGCCTTGAACGATGTCAATGCGAACCTTGGGCTGCCGCCGCATCCCACATCATGACTCCACCGTATGACGAGTAGTTCTTCTGCGCTACTTTAATAACCTTCGCTAAAGTATGCGCGTCCGCATAGTACTTCCCGGCTTGTGCTGATGCAGGAGCGCCTATATAGATCTTGACGCCCTGGTTGAGGGACGTGTTCAATGCCCAGGTATTCCTACTTTGCCTCTCAATTGGCTGAATCAGGTCTGATCGCAATGCGTACCATGTAGCAAAATTGAAGGTTTTCCAGCCATACTGAGGATCGTCCACCAGAAGACCACAAGGCCACTCCTCGTTGTTGTCTGTTATTCGGCATCAGGCACCGTTTCCACCCACCGAAGGAGGATGGAACACTTACAGAACTGAACGTAAACTGCATCAAAGTGTGCCTGATTCAGAACACTACCGGTGTGGTCAATCGCCTAGGACGACTATCGGAAGCAAGAATGAGAACTTACGCCGACATATACTGGTCCGGGAATGGGCACTGCGGCGCGCCTGTCAGGTAGTACTTCTTGGTGTCTCCCTGCTCTTTCGCATATTCCCACATGTGATTCGCGAACGCAGGGAAATGCTCTGTGCTCCCGCCCTCAATATCAAGGTCGACTCTGGTAAGTAATGAATGCGGTCAGTGACCTGAACTGTCGTGACGGACTCCGTGGAGCATACACATACCCATCCAAGATCACTCCATCGCCGAAAGGACGGCTTTGGTCTTTACCCCCAAGGAAGAGATTGTATACAGTTTCTCCGAAACTCTCTGCAGCCTCGTCGGACGATAGACTGATGCTGCTGTCGGCGCCGCCTACGGAGACAGTCACGAGCTTGCCGTTCTTCTGACAGGTCTGTATAGCCTCGCCAAGCTTCGCGCATCCATCGATCTCCGCTTGACTGCAGTCATTCTGCGGTCATATAGTGAGTGATTAGGGACATCAATAGAAGTTTGATTCACGTACACCAAAATTATAAGTCAAAGATCCTGGGTTTCCTGCATAGGTCGTGATGAATGCAAGGATGACCGTGTCATATGTTTTTTTCTGCAACCTCTAGTTGTTAGTAACAGCACGGTTCTCTAGGAAGACGATGATTGGTGTACATTGCAGACGTCGATCAGGTCTGGCTCGCCTTGACCACCCTGTCCCCAGTAGCTGCGACTTGTCTCAGATCGTAGTATGGCATGTCGCATTCTGGTACTTACATTGCTAGCTGCAGAAAAATTTTCAGTAGAACAGTTCAGGGTCATGGAACGAAAGGACGTACATTATCTGTCCGTGCCATGTCGAAAGTGGCCGCCTGGGCCATAGTGATCGAGACAACAGTGCATATCACGGTGTGCAAGAGGAGATATATGTTAACCGCGTGGGTATACATGGTTGGATAGGGATGGCAATACTCATCGCTCGGAGGGAAAGGAAAGGCCTTATAATTCACCTTGGTCTCCAGGGCAGCAGCGCCGGCGCACAAAACCTTGCGCGCAGAACCTAAAGATATCGTCTTGCAGTCGGAGTCCTCCATAGTAAATGCGACAGTCCCATGAATGTTTCCAGAGAGGCAATTATCAAGGTTGCTGGCGACGACGCAAAAACGCATGAAGTCTGACTACATAATGTAACGCCGGCAAGTGTCCAACTACGTCCGCAACCAAATAGGGATGCCAAGCGAGAAGGAGTACTGGCGAAAGAGGACAGGGACGTACATACGATATCTTGCCCGTTCATGTCGCATGCTGCAAGCACCGTCAAGGGCACGAATGGGAGCAGCGTCAGGAGGGGCGAGAGGTGATGCACACCTAAAAAAGATGCATCACTGATCACAACTTTTTTTATTGTACCATACCGGCAACGGCGATGACGCTTGCACTCGCGATGCGCCGAAACCGCTGCCCACCCGTTCGAGCGCTAGGCGCCGTTATCCTATCATAGGGACGTCAGTATCTCTCATTCTATTCAACGCCAAGAGAGCCCGCGCACCTGAAGTTGTCCTGTTCCCAGTGGCGGAAAGGCGTTCAACGTGTCCAGACAACCTTGGGCGCGCTG
The DNA here is from genome assembly GCF_000275845.1 of Dichomitus squalens LYAD-421 SS1. Lineage (NCBI taxonomy): Eukaryota > Fungi > Basidiomycota > Agaricomycetes > Polyporales > Polyporaceae > Dichomitus > Dichomitus squalens. The sequence goes on along the minus strand of NW_006766919.1, from coordinate 229,907 downwards.
CTGACCGCACAAACTCTCCATCATTCAACGGCAACCTCCCGTCGTCGTGGACGCCTCGCGCAGAGGTTAGGTGGGGCGAAGGCCGTAACTTTATGAAAGCAGGGATTTTTACGAGTTCGGTACCGTCAGGTGGACTAACCCAACGTGTGTAGACATCTGCCACAAGATACCAGATGACATAAGCAGAAGTGTGGGCAAAGGTCTACAACTTGTTTGCAGTCAATTGTTTCCGATTTTCCCTGGGAAGCGGAGTACGCACCCTCATGAGCGTATACAACGATCCATCTGGTATATAATGAATTGTCAGGGCAATCGGAACGCTCCAGATAAACATCAAAGGAGTGGAAGGTGATATGCACACATTCCGCTACCGCAAGCCAACATATCAAGCATGTATCTGAAGCAACGTATGTCAACAAGATTCCAAAGCAAGAGACCATATGATGAATACGAGAACGACTTCGACCCATCCCAAGAAGACCACTTAGGACAACCTACCACTTCCCCCTCCCCCACGGGTTATACGCCACGCCCCTGAGATTCCAACTCCCCTCCCTCTCCTGCCGCCTTCCCAAGCGGTCCGCCGCACGACTGAACACCACGCCCCCGTCCGACACGCCCTCCAGCGTCGCCTCCCACAGCGTCCAGCTCCACTTGCCCTCCTGGTACGTGATCTTCGCGGGGATCCACGATGCGCCGTCGTCGATCGACACTTCAACGGTGGCGATCTGTACGTCCCCGCTACCGATGGCGTAGCCCTTGACGTGAATAGCGCCTGTGCCGCGGCGGGTGACGGAGGCGACGACGGAGTTGATGGGCAGCGTGGTGAGCGAGGGCGTCTTCGCCCAGACGGGACCAGCCTTTTCAGGGGTGTCGACCTGTCACGGGGAAGCACGGAACATGAGCGTGTACAGATATGGTAGGAAAGAAGGGGATTTGAGGGGCGTACGTCTTCGGGAAGGACTTTGTAGTCGCGTTGTTGGTAGAAGTTGAGGGACTCGTTCGGAGATACCGTGATAGTGTCTACCCACTTGACCCAGCGCGCGCCGAGGTATCCTGGCGCGACTACACGCAATGGGTATCCGTGGTCGGGAGACAGGCGTTGACCGTTCATCTATGAAAGTGCAACGGCTCAGACCACGAGGACGGGGGCTCGTAGACAGCGGGTCACTCACCTCGTATGCGAGAAGCACATCGCCTGCAAGATCCATGGCAGTCATCAGAGGGACCGAGCCTCCATAGTCCCTATCGTCTTGGCACGGAGTGACGTTGGACGTGAAGCACACGTGCCACCCTTGCAAGGACTCCGACTCTACACCCGAGGCTTGGAGGATATCGCGGACACGGACGCCAGCCCAGCGGGCATTGGCGATGACGCCGTCGTACCAGAGGATACCCTTGACGGGCTTCACCTGGTCCATCTCCTTCCTCCGGTTACCAGCACACTACGAGAAGACCTCGGTACTGGTAGATGAATCATATGCAGATATGTGCTCACCTGGAGTGCCGCCACTACCTCGACTCGAGGGAACTTGGTTTGAAGCTCCTCGAGAGTGAATGAGCGGGACCTCTCAGCGCCATTGACCTGAACAGACCATGTAGACTCGTCGATATCGAGGACCGGACTGTGGTTGCGGCAGTAAACAAGGTCTTCGGGGGTGATGGGGAACTCCACCAAAGCGGCGGCAGTGGGCTCTGCGTTGAATGGTTCCGTTCCGCGCACAATGAGGTGTTCCGAGTGGGGTACTTCTCCAGAGTAGTCCATGTCCTCCAAAACGCGGACCATGATTGACGGATTGGTGGGACTCGGGTTATCGATGAGACCACAAGAGAGACAGGGGGAGCGTATATGAGTAACGGATGAGCGACGTCTAGGCTGTTTGAGGCGGAAGATGTGCATGCGCATGTCAGGCAAGGATATCGCGCGCATTCCACGTTACATAACTAGTGGCTTAGGGTGGTGCCAGGTGATCGCACTGATATCCCTTGCGTTCGCAGATCCATGGCTCACCGACCACAAGAGGCGTACGGATCCCCCGGTGAGCTAGGATCAATGGACAATATCAACTTCGCGAATGGCCTGGATAGGACGTATGAGAGTATTTTCAGCACGCATGACGTTTGCTTGTGTCGCATTCGCTGCTCGGACAGCGATAGAGTGGACTGAGTTCCCAAGAAAAAGCAGCACTGCAGCGAGCGAAACTCCGAATTCCGAATTGACTGGGCGGCAGAAGGAGGGAGGACGAGATCGAAGACAAGCCTTGAGAAACCCGCAACGACGGCGGCCATCATCGGACCCCGTCGGCGCCGCAGCAATTTGTGGAGGATATGTAACGGCAGATAAGACTTGTCTGTCGGTGATAAGTCCGAACGGTATTCCTGAAGCAAACTCCCTGCAGGCTCTTGCCCCCTGCCGAACGCATGCGGAATCTCTTCGGCTGTCTCTCTCCCAACTCGTCTCTTCCTACATAACAGCTTCACTGAACTTGTCCCGAACGCCCCGTAACTCGTCGCCATCACGGTCTTCTGAGGACACCGCAACCACAACCCTCATCATGATCGGAAGACTCGTACACTACGCAGTCGACGCTGCCCTAGTCAGTACCTTGTTGGCTGGCGTGAGACGATCGAGCGGATTCACGTACGTACAACCATCCGACCACTACTGTAGGATGTGGTGCTGAAGACCGATGCAGCGTTGAAACGGAGAAGCTCTCCGATCCTACCATACGCTCAGTCGCCGAGAAATATCTCGGCTTCGGAGAAACCGTATTCGACATGATTCAAGGCACGGCCGTGAATAGCCCATATTTCAAGCGGGACTCTAGGAGATGATATATGTGTGGTGTTTGTGTGGTTGGGACTCATCCATTTTGGTTGGAGTGTATTATATTGCAGTATGTATTCGACCGTGTCCTCCGTTCTTCGTCCTATCGCTATATCAGTTCGTTATCCGAACATAGAAGTCCCATAGACTTTTTGTCTTTGGGCTTCATGCCCGGACGAGCCGGACACGAAGTTTTCAGTCTCCGATTTATACGATTACATCTTCCCCTGCATTTTCAGTTTGTGATCAAGGACGTCGCGTATGTGCCGTCACCACTCACCACCGCACACAGAGATCATGGGGTTGTTGCATGGCTTTACTCTCCAGATACGTTATCTAGCTCAATGCACTACAAGCGTCCTCCTTCCGAGATGCGTCTGCACCCTCATTCCTGTCCTCGCACCAGTCCATCTCTTTTCTGCTTCGACAATAGGGGAGGTCAGAGTGGGCGATTCAGCCTACGATTCAGCCCCGATTCTGGTTCGATTCTGGTCAGAAGCGGCCTGGAGAAACGTCCCAGAATCGGAGTCAGGTTTGACCTACCCCTTCATGCACAGTGATTCTGCGCGCGATTCTGACTACGATTCCGCAGGTGTTAAGGCATTCGATGGGCGCAGCAAGTTTCAGGCTGTTCGATTATGTAATATTCTAGTTCCAAACACATGAGCGCCTTACCTACCTTCCTAACCATCTTCCCGATGCCTCGCCGTACTGTCCGTCGTGCTCTCGCAGAGAAATCTCTCAGGGCTTACATTCGTCTAGCTCGTTACAAAGCGCAGCTTCGCCAAAAGGCTGCTGCACGCCGTCGTGCTACACTACTTCCAACCGGTCGCCTCCGTCGTCACTCCAGTGTGACCCTGTCTAGCTTGTCATCGCTATCTTCTCTCTCCTTGCCACCCTCAGCTTCAGATTCCTCCGGCGACTCTCTGGGCTCGCAGTCCTCTGACGCTTGGTCTCAAATCCTCGGAGATGATTGGCGATCCTACCATACTGATTGCACGCGTTCTATCACAAGCCCATCCTCGGCAGGCATGGCATCACTCAATCAGCGGACATCTGAGGGATCCGGTGCTTCAAGCATGGACACCGATGAGTTGGAGGCTTGGGCAGAGGAAAGGTTGGGATTGGATTCAGACTCAGGGTCATCGAGCGGACATGAGGCAGATGGGGGAGCATCGGATGGGGAAGTGGTCGGAGGACGAGCTAGA
>NW_006766919.1:219648-221198 GCF_000275845.1 Dichomitus squalens LYAD-421 SS1 | reverse complement strand
GCTTCTATGGAGGGAAAGGGATGTGCAAAAAACATTAGGGAGGGGTGCAGCCTATATACGGACACTAGGGATACTGTTTCTTCAGCGCCGCGATGGCATGACTCTGCTGCACTGACGAAGGTGTTGGAATCCTGGCGTCAAGATGGCGAGCTCGCGGAACGAGCGCCACAGGTCCCGCCCCCCGACGGATACCCGCGCCCTTATCTACCCCTATTCTACTGTGTATATAAGGTCTATTGTATGTACTATGTACGGCACGCGTTTGCACCGGCCAAACGCGAATCCCATTTGTGCCCGCTTGCCCTCGAACTTCTTCAGAAGGTGCCTGGCTAGGTGCAGAGCAGGGTGTGAACTGTCAAGGAGGTCTTGAGGGTATGGGGCACGAGCGTGGACGTGTCGGTGCCTTAGAAAGATCCAGCAAGATATGCACTAGACAGGAGAACAAGGAGTGCGTTGTTGTGCTCAAAGGAGCGCCGCCGTGCACACCGCCATGCGCGCTTGTAGTATAACTCTATCGTGCTACTGGTCCCATGCCCAATTGTTCTCCCCATCTGCCTGCCTACTACGTTGTCCACTGAGCGCATCTCCACCCCATTCAGAGCCATCCTTCGTATTCATCGCACTGGCAGCATCGAAAGTGTGTGCGGAGAGATTGCTCATCGACGGCACTGGGAGGAAGGATGACGACGCCGGACTCGGAGATGCGAGGATGGGATTGAGCTGTGCCTTCATGCGCAGACGTTCCAGCTCCAGTGTGTGCTTCTGCTTGAGCTTCATCTCCATCAACTGTGTTTTGGCGCGCTGTGCCTCGATCTTCGCCTGCAGCTTCATCTTTTCGAGATCGGTCTTTGCAAGCTGAACATCGAGTTGCTTTTGGCGCGTCTCCTCTTCGGCCATCGCGATCTCGTTGAATTGCTCACCGTACTTCAGTTTCTTATTTCCCTTACCAGATGAGCCCTTATTCGCAGGCGTAGACGTGCCAGATCGAGCGGGAGTCTTCTTTTGAGGGGTTGGCATAGGTGCGTTGTTCTTGCTAGATGTGGAGGAGACTTCGGAGCCAGTCGTACGCGAGGCCTTCTGAGCAGCGATGGCCTTGTCGAGCTCATGACTGTCTTCCTCTTCTGTGTCCAAGCTCAATGTCTCGTCCAGCAAGGAGAGACGGCGCTTGCTGGGTGCCTTGTCTGTGAGCGGGTGGGGGTTGTGTCCGTCTGGAATGGTGCCGAGACCAGTGCTGACACCATTGGTGTGGTCGCCGCCATCGCTGTCACCTCCTGGGGTGAGAATTGCATCGATGTTGACAGGGTCCGTGGAGTTGCCAATACCGGTGCGGATGATGTTTGGACGCTCCATGATAAGAGCCTTCATGTTCCACAGATACGGAAACTTTGCCTTGATGATGGCTAGTACACTATGTGAGTAACTCTACACCTACCAAACGAACATCATGCACGCACCCCATTTGTTGACCAACACTGTAGACTGGCTCATGTCGATCTCATCCTCCTCTGAGATGCCTTTGCCAGTCTCACCCATCTCTTCCAGATACTCGC
>NW_006766919.1:140287-218589 GCF_000275845.1 Dichomitus squalens LYAD-421 SS1 | reverse complement strand
GGCGTCGCAACCGTGGGCTTACTCCGGGTCTGGAGTTTCCCCGGGTTCTTCATGGCTCGTGTAGAGGAAGGGTTTCGCTGGATGGATAGTGCAAGCCAAAGAGTAGTATGAGGCTTTGATACGACAACAGATGTGGTGCCTGGCATGCGTGACCAGGCCGACTGCGAAAACAGTTCCTTGCATAAATTGCGTGCTTAGGTACTATGTATGGGCATATCAAGCTCTAATCTACTTATCATATGCTGTTATGGGTGTGTTGAGCAGGATCGCGAGCTGAAGCAGAAGCAGAATCCGCGATTCCGAAGGCAAAAGCTCCTCCCGAGCCGCTTTTGCAAAAGCGGCGATTCTGCCTTGAATCGCTCGAAGCGCCCGCTTCCCGACTAAATCCGAAAGCGCTTCAGGACTCAAAGCGAGACTGGAATCGTCGTCAGAATCGGCCAGAATCGCCACTCTGACCTCCCCTAATACGACGTCACGCCGGAGTTTCTGCACGTACAATATACGTATAATAAAACCATTCGTCGGTTGTCAAAATAGAATAGGAAACCACAACAGAGCGTAGGGAGCGGGGCGGAGGTTTCGTTCTAAGTGCTGGCGTAAGATGGCAGCAGGGCCCTGACTATCGGTACCATGCGCTCGCCAATGCGAATCCTCCTCGTTGAGAGCCAGTTCAATGTCATCCACCATGGACTGAGACGTCTCGCCTTCACCCCGGCGGGGTTCGATTGGCCTAGGACAGCACGATTTCCAACTGGGTGAGCTCCACGAATTGCCCTGTCGTGGTATCGAGAAGACGCATAACACTATCGATCACAGACTAAGTCAGCCTCTACAAGACACACAAGGCGAGAAATCCGTGCTTACCGACGGCGGAGGCAACGTTAGTTGACCGGGGGGGGCTTGCCCGAAGCATTGCTGTAGCGGCGGCTTTATAGACACTTCAAGACAGGAGCCGCCAACTCGAACGTTTCGTCGAGATCGATAAACGTCCAACTTGTCGTATCGCCTGATGACCGTTACTGCATGCATAGCCGGGTGTAGCTGTATATGGTCTATGCGCTCTTTCGGATTGCCTTGTCAACATTCAGGCTATTCTAATGTCGAGCTTCCCCTCTTCTCGGCCGACCGAACGTACCAACTCGGGGCTTCACTGACGCCATGTTAGAGTTTGGTACGGAAAGCAGTACCTTAGAAACACGCGTACGGTCAATGAACCAGAGTGGGGATATGGTAGGATCATTATGAACGCGTAACGCCGAGTACAGGACAGCGTAGACGGTAGAACGAACTTACGAAGTGACTTCCCATTTCTCTTTCAAGCGCCCACACACTCCCATCCACCCGCCTGCATATGCGTCTGGTGACCTGCTGGTCTCTCATTTATCATGAGCTTGGCCCTGGACCTCGTCATACTCCTTACCAGTCTCAGTCATGTCTCGGTCTCGCCGTACACCAAGGTCGAGGAAAGCTTCAACCTACACGCGACTCACGATATTCTCATGTATGGGGTTGGTCCCTCCAATCTTCGTAAAGTGCGCACTGCGTTCTCCGTCCTGCGACCTCAGTTGAACCAAGAGAGAACGAAACTCTCTGTTACCCCTGGCCTTCACTTGTTAGTATGATCACTTCGTCTTCCCCGGTGCGGTACCCCGCACCTTCGTAGGGAGTGTCGCGTTGGCATGGCTGTCCGATATTGTGTTGCGGATAGGAGTATGGTTCGGACTCTTCGTGGGCAAGTTTGACATACAGGTCATCGGTGAGCACTACCCTTATCGAGGTACACACCACACGTACTCATGTCTACTCAGTGCGGATGGTTCTGGCCAGTGCCAATGCAGTAGGACTTATTGCGCTTCGCCGTGCTGTGAGCAGGCGGTTTGGGCGGTCAACAGGCTTCATGTTCGTGCTCCTTTCGATAACGCAATTCCACCTGCCGTTCTGGATGGGTCGCACTCTTCCGAATATGTTCGCCCTCCTACCTGGTATGTTCGCGCCTTTTTGTCGCGTCGAGGATGTTCCTACCTCAACAGGCTGCATCCTTGGCGAATAGCGAACCTTGCTTTATACAAGCTGATAGATCGGGCCCCCAATTCCACCCGGCCATCCAAAACCAACGTACAATGGGCAATTGCGCTGCTCACATTCACGACCGTGGTGTTCCGCTCCGAGCTGCTTCTGCTGCTCGGTCCCCTTGCTCTTCAAGCCAGCCTTCGATATGTCTCCGTGTACGATGTGGTGAAGGCTGGCTTTTTATCCGGCTTGGCGTCCGCTGGTGAGTCTATGCAACTTCTCTGGGACTCATCAAAGGGGCTGATAGCAATCAAGCCCTCACCGTATCGGTCGACTCGTACTTCTGGCAGCAGTGGCCTCTCTGGCCAGAGCTGTACGGGATCTACTTTAACGTCATACAGGGCAAGAGCGCGGAATGGGGTGTAAGTCAAAGTGGCGACATCTCTGCACTACATCGAGTGATAGGATACTGTTACTTCCAGGTCGAACCGTTCCATAGGTACTTCAGCTCGTACCTCCCGAAGCTCCTGCTCTCGTCCCTGCCTCTCTCCGGGCTCGGTTTCGTACTTGAAGCGAGGGTCAGATCCCTGTTGCTGCCATATCTCATGTTCATCGGCATCATCAGCGGGCTGGCCCACAAGGAATGGCGCTTCGTCATATACGTCGTGCCGGCATTCAACATCGCGGCGGCTCGCGGCGCGGCGTGGCTGTACGTCCTCAAACCCTCCTCCGCTCACGTTCATGTTCTCACCAGTTGCTACAGGGTTGGTCGGCGTAAGGGCTCAATTTTTGGACAGCTGTGCTTCCTTGCTGTCATAGGAATGCTCGTGCTGAATGCCGTCGTGACGTTCCTGTCTACGCAAGCAGCTGCTGCAAACTACCCTGGAGGTGCCGCTTTGCAGACTTTCAACGATCATTTCGCGTCAGAGAAATCCGGTACGCCTCTTGTCTATTGTTCGTATCACCACCCTAACGTCAGCATCCGGATAGTGCACGTCCATATATCCAATTTGGCCGCACAGACAGGCGCTTCCTTGTTCTTGCATCGCAATGCGCCTCCCTTCTACCATGGACTGCCGGCGCCGCCGCACACGAAATGGGTGTATGACAAGACCGAGAACCTGTCCCTTGCAGACCTGACAAACTCTCAAAATGTCACGCATCTCATTGCAGAAGCGTCCGCCCTCGAGGGAAACAAGCATGCCCACGGGTGGACGCCCGTCGCGCTCATCGCTGGTTTCGACGGATGGAGATTCCATGGGAGGTACGGGCTTCGTGCGGTGCTTGCTGAAGGGCTGACGGGGCTTGGGAACATGTTGGAGATGAGGAGGAGCGGAAAGCTCGTCATCCTGGCTCGGAATGGGAAGACATGATATGTCGTACGATGTGTCTACTGATGTTACATTCGAGGTGAATTGTCTCCTGGGTCGGAATGCATCGAAGCATGCGCGGATTCAACGTAAACAGTCGGCTGCGTCTGCCCGCATTGGTCGCGAGTCATGACCGGCTTCACGCCAGAGTAGCACAGCGATATTCCGAAGACAACGTGGGCACCGGGATCTCGGTCACCTCCGTGGTGGTCGCTTCGGAAGCATGCCTTTTCGCCTTCTTGATATCCGCGTCCGCCTCGTCTTCGAGGACGTACTCCTCGGAGACTTCGCTAGGCACGGTGCTCGCCCGGAGCTTCCGTTCTCTGCGCTGGTCGCGCTTGGATAGGTATAAGGTGGCCATAGCGAAGCACACTAACGAACCATTGGTAAGCGAGAACGCCCCGGACTATAGAGGGCCAACCACATACTCATGCAGAAGTTGATGCACGCGGTGGCGACGTTACCCTTGAACACGCTGAATTGACTCAATTGAGCTAGGATTTTCGTTGAGCAACTTTCGTATGTACTTACCGGGGTTGTTCGACCTGAGGGAAGATGACACTTGGATGGACGAGGGGGACGAGTTAGAAGGGCGGAACCACCGAAGACAACGTATTGTCGATAAACGCACATGGGCAACCATGCTTGCATCACATAAGCCCACATGTTGCAGTTGGCCACGATGAATGCGCGCTCTGTGGAATGTGTGTCAGTAGCTCCGTTCCAACAGAACAGTAAACATCAACGATTTCGGACGTACTCTCGTTGTCATGACCATTCAGCTCGTTTGCCCATGCCAGTATGAGACCCGATAGACCGCCTTGCACGCTAGTCTGCAAACAGCTGTGAGGTTCGTAATGCCGAGAGTTTCTATGAGACACGTACAAAGTAGTAGAAAATCCATCGTCTGTGAGGCTGATTCAGTCACAGAACAAATGGGAGATATCTAGTAGATGCACCGCGTGATGTGTTCGTAGAGCGGCGTCGCTGCAAGAACGATGCAGGTCACCATACTCCAAGTCTGTTCAGACATGCCTGAGATCAGCATTAATCCCAAAGGCGGCAACCGAAGTGCTCACTCCAGCGAGCAACATGGGAGGCCACCTTGCTCGAATGATGTCCGACCACCACGCGTAGATCAGCGCTACGAGTATTGTAGAATAGTTTGGTCAGCGCAACAGCGTAGCGATTTTCACTTATGAGCCCTCACTTGTCACCACCTGGACGGCCTGAATACCAAGCGGATAGGTATTGATTTGACCAACAGTGTATACGATACGTCCAGGAGTGTTGAAGCTCTTCAACCTGGATTCACCTCAGTCAATATTGCAAACCCCAGAACATATCGAATGACGTACCAGAAAATCATTGAGTTCGCCGGGCCACCGCCGTTGTTGAACTTCGCTTTGGGTTAATCGCAACTCAAGGAGTTCGAAGTAGTGTACAAACCAGAATATAGACTAGGCCATATCCTTGAGTTCAATCGGCGTATGGTAGGACAAATGCGAAGACTCACGGGGAACGAGTGTGTAGATGTGCCATGTCGTGAAGAAACCACGGACCTGCCCATGATGTGTCAGGTAGTGACATGAAGAGAATGGACGAAGAAAGCTCACTTTCTTCCAAGTGAACGCGGCAGGAGGTTTCCTACCTATCTCGGCCATTCTCCTCTTGCCGATCTCAATTTGTTCCGCAGTATAGAAGACAGAAGGCTTAGTGGTGGTTGGCAGATCTGACGTTGGATGAGTGCAAAATTTTCGCAGCACCTACCGACTTCTTTTCTCACCTGGCATGATGAAAAAGCCGAGCAAGCCGATTGGGACCGTGATGAACCCGTCGATGATGAAGAGCCCTGTCCATGGTAGAGAATGTGAAGGAAATACTTTATAGATGACACTCTATCGTGACTTACACTTCCACCCGGCCAGACCGTGCACTCCGTTCAGGCCATTATATGCGGCCTACAAGATGACTCACGGTCAAGCATCAAGCTAACGATACGCCGCCGTACATACCGTCTGAAGGAAACCGCTAAACATAGGGCCAAGCGCGCTAGCAGTCTAATGAAGAAAAAATGGACCAGGAGTTAGAAGAGCCAATACCATCGCTCGAAGAGCAACCGAATATACTCACATGAAATATGCATGCACGCTTCCCGAGCTCGTCACCTTTGTACCAACTGCCGATCACGTATTGGATTGCAGGATAGAACGTTGATTCCGCTAGGCCTGTTGTTCTTTCAGTACGTTTCTCCGTCACGTCACGACCATGAGAAGACGCACCGACGAGGAAGCGAACCGCGAGGAGGGTCTCAAAATTCTTCGCACTAGCGAGAGTCATGGTGAGGACGCTCCATATGACCTCCATAGCGGGGATCTTGTGCGAGATTCAATTGCTGAGATAGAGAGAAATAGTAGGAGCCTCCTACCCATATTGATGGGCGTATCCTAGTGATGAGCATGCTATAGGAGAGCGTTTTGTTAGACAAACACGGTATGTTATGCGAAGAACTCGCTTTGAGGGGATCTGGCCGATGACGTATCCACACGTCCATGCAGTTGTGATGTAGTTCAGCTGGTTGCCATGCCTGCATTGTACTATACTCAGCCCAAAGTTTCGTGCGAGTAGTCAATCAAGCCTTACAGTCCTAGACTAAGATCGCAATTGACGTCAGAAGGAACTGAGCAGAAAGAAGTATACGCACTCCTCTTGCATCCCCGAAACGTATGCATTCTGCAACGGAATGAGTGACAGAGGAAACATAGGGAAGACTAGGCATACCGTGATATTCTGTTGGTCAAGGTACGTGCAGAGAGGTCTATCAGCCGGACTACCTCAAACAGCAGGACTAGACAGGTACTCATTTGCTGAAGTACGACAAGGCCGCGTACGTGAGAAGACACGCATCCAGCTTGAAGAGGAAGCGCCGCTCGTCTGCAGGCTTATCCCAAGTGTCCCTACACTACGCATCAGCTCCAACACTAGCCCCAACCGGGAACCTGCGACGTACCATACATAGCTGGTCCAGGTGCGTTTCTCGACCTTCTGAGCACTCATCTTGCGAACACCTACAGGCAGAGCTGGCGGTCCTAAGAAGGACGGCCTGAAAGGACAGCGACTTTTCCGCCGCCGGGATAAATACCGCCTGCGACAACGCGCTTGAACGCGCGCTCCTTGACAAGGCCCCAAGTCCCACCTCCAAGCACGCCCAGAAGGCGGAAAAATGATAGTAAATCCGCCATGATAGAGGAGTTACGGCAAGGTGTTCGGACCGAAATGGCAACCTATGGTCACGACCTAGAGAGGTGATGGAGCACGCAATTTAGAAGCACTACCTCGAGCTCCTGTCGAGTTTTGAGCCTATACGCTCAGTCATCTGAGTCAGAGTGCACCATATCGTGAGCGGCCACGCGTGTAGTACGCATCTGTTGAATCGTATGGTCTTGGATAGGTGTCTGTCCCTGCAGCCGCATTGATGATGATGGTAATCAAGTTAGGGGAACGAGCGCCCATGGTATGCAGGCGCCAATTTACAAACTCGGAGTCGGAGCCGCCACCACCCATGCGAACCTCACACGGACGCGCACAATCACTGGACCAAGGCTATTTGGCGATCCCGCAGCCGACCTAGCTTCATTATACATCGTCTGTTATACCGGTTGGTACTGAAAGCATATTCGTTTCTTCGTGCTTGACATCTCAATCTGACTCTCGAGCGAAGGGGCACACCCGCGGCAGAACCATCCAAAGATGACGCACCTCGCTCACATACTCCTATCACTTATCTCTCTCTGAGGTCACAGGGCTCGATATAGTTCTTCCACCATACACCTCGAGGATGAGGTGACATGTTCCCATCCTGGCGTGCGACCGGCTCTCTGTGTCAGACTACCGCCGTTGCAGCTGGAAGGTTGAAAAGAGGTCATCAACACATTTGCTCTCCCCAGGACCTGCATACCCGCTGGTGCCACATATTTGTCGAGTCTATTGCGCTGCATCTCCGTCATGCCTGTCCCAGTACCCGAGCTCGGATCTTTCAACTACGTCGCTGAGACGAAGGTGAATACCGCTCTTCCTCCGTCGCCACTCCTCGTTTCCGGCTCGCGCGCATCAATCCACTGTCTCAACATCACGACAAACTACTGATCGCCTCTTCGCTTCTCCCTCGCTTGGTAGGAAAACCTCGACTGGGCAGACCTGGTCACGATCGACTTCAGCTTTTATGGCACGCCAGAGGGCAACAAAAAACTCGCGGCCGAGCTGATTAGGGCCGTGCGCGAGGATGGATTCTTCTACGTGAAGAACTTCAACATTCCGCAGGAGCGCGTCAACCGCCAGTTTTCGCTCGGCAAGCAGTTCTATGAACTGCCTCTGGAGGAGAAGTTGAAATACGTCCCGGAGGGCCTGGGTTAGTTTGGTAGGTCGTTCCACACCTCACGAAGGCTGAATCTCGTCCTCCATCATAGACAACGGAGCGTTCAATGGGTACGTCCCCGCTGGACGTCGCGTTCTGGATCCTGTCTCTGGATTGAGGGATCGCACCGAGGTTTACAACATTCCGAGTATGAATATAACTCTCCTGTCGTTCTGATCCATCGCTGAGCTGAATATTTGCAGAGTTCGATGGCTACTTCACCCACAACCATCCCGCTATCGTTCAGGAGCACCTCGGAGAGATCGAGGAGTTCGCTCGCGTAAGGCAAACAGCGCACCTGAGTCCAAATGTGTTCATTGACCATGAGCCAGTCTCTGCACAGCGAGGTGCTCGACCCACTCCACGTTCTCCTTGCCATTGCACTAGAACTCCCCGAGGATTATTTCACCAACATCCACCGGTACGAGCGCAAGAGCGAGGTACGCTCTACCTATCTCATTTATAATGCTTGCCTGGCTCACCCGATGTCATGTCCTGCAGGACCACTTCAGGTTCATGAAATACTCCAAGTACACCCCGGAGGAGAACCAAAAGATAGGCCGTCTTTGGGGCGGTGGCCACACTGACCTCGGCTCCTGGACATTGCTCTTCCGCCAGCCCGTCGCGGCTCTTCAGATCAAGAACCACAAGACAGGCGAGTGGAAGTGGGTGAAGCCGCAGGATGGCACTCTCACCGTCAATGCATGCGACGCCCTGTCGTTCCTGACTGGCGGCTATGTCAAGAGCACGATCCACCGGTATGTTGTGTCTACTTCATGAGACCCCATCTTACAGGAAATTTGACACTATCTTGAATGCCAGAGTTGCCGCGCCTCCGAAGGACCAGGAGCACGTCGACCGCCTCGGCATCCTCTACTTCTCCCGGTACGTGTCGGCTTTCTAAATGCGGGTGGCGGTCCGATGACCCGCATGCTGACCGTACGTTGTGCCTGTAGGCCGAACAACGACGTCCGGCTTAACACTGTCGCCGAGTCTCCCGTACTCCAGCGTGAGGGCTACACTCAGAACGACTTCGAGAAGTCCGGAAACTACGTCCCCACCATGGAAGGTGAGCGTCTATCCTCGTCTTCGTTTCCGACCGAATCCCTTCGATTGTCCCCGCTGTCAAATTTAATGGCATGCTGTGCGTGGTGCGCTGTCGGAAGTCGCATCGCTTCAAATGATTTTGCTCTCTGTCTGGATGATCTAGAACGCTAACGCGTGTTTTCGAAACCATGACAGAGTGGACGTTCGCGAAGCAGAAGTGGCAGCGCACCAAGAATGTCGTTCGTGGCGATACGAGTCATCAGACTGCACAGATCCTCCCCGGGTACCGCGAAAAAGTCTACGCTTGACGCATGGGCTCGGAGTCAGATATCGAACGTATCGGGCGGCGCATTGGCAGGGTGGAAAGAAGGATGTATATCTTTGTACAACAGCGTCATCAATGCTAGCGAAGTGGCAGTGACGGATCTTGCGGGTGCGGGTGCCGTTCCCGATATGCAGTCGGCATCAACACATTGTCATCCCATTGTCGAAATCGCAAGTGAATCTACATAGTGGCACATCCTCTGCAGGACAGTCCTGTTCATGCGGAAGAAAAAGATGCGTCGGCACTTCGGGTTGTAAAGTTATCCACGATGTCATTATCAAGATGCGAGTCGTCGGAAATACACGTATATATTGGTACAGAGGCCTTCTATGAGCCGAAATTGCGTGTGATAACTTAGTATGCGTGCGAGAGAGGCGAGAATGAAGGGGACAGAGCGGAGGGATGGTGGAACGAAGACGAACGGAAAGCAGCGGAAGAAGCAAAGCAGCAAGAAGAGCGCGACGGCATCCAGTACCTCTGTCACGCGGGGGAGGAAGGCGGGTACGGGAAAGCGAAGGCGGTGGTGAACGTCCGAGAGAGGTAATGAAGAGGATAACGATGCTCATCCGTAGACGATACTAGAAGCAATCAATTGTTATTAGTGTCGGGGGTTCGAGATGTATCAGTAGTTACTCACCCCCTGGCGGTAGTAGATATGGGCTTGAAGTCTGTGCGACCAGAGTCGACGAAGTGCTGGAGAACCTCCGACCAGTCGTCGCGCATATCCCATGAGATACGGGAAGGAGAGTCGACCTCGACGGGCATGACTTGGCTGATTTCCCCGCACTGGACGAGGATCACAGCACAGCCGATGCCACCGCTCTTGCGGCAGCGATCCTCTCGCCTGTGGATGTCCTCGCCGACAAGCGGATCGTTATCGGTGACGTATGTGCGGGGGACAACATGAGTGGACTTGACAGAAAATCTGGTGTGACATCAATTACTGCCCGACGCTCGAGAGCTAGGATAGATGACACTTACCTGCGGAGGGAGTCCGTCGCTGATGGACGATAGCTCAGCTCGACGAGCAGGGCGTGTTGGCGGATGTTGGAGGGCACACGCTTCAGTTGAAGGGCCTGGAATCCGGCCCAGCTCAAGAGCAGGTTATGTGTCGAGACGAACTTGCGGAGGCTCTTGACAAGATTTTCGTCAACAGCTCCGAAGCTGGGCTGCTTCGCAGACGAGATCTGCGACGCAGTATGTTGGCAGATCGCCTTGTGCGATGGCCAGTGTGCCTTCTGGCAGTCTTGAGACTGAATAGAGGGAGTCAGACAGGACGTCCCAACATGGGATAGTGTGGGGGACTCACGCAATATTGAGTAGCCATCTGGAAGAAGGAATAAGCGACGGTCAGTTTAGGCAGCCGTATCGAAGAGGGATTAGACATACGCAGCCACCACAAAGCCTGAACCTGTTGTGTGGCTGCTCTACTGCCCCGCATTTGTCGCAGACGCGATAGCCGCGTTGCTTAGGAGTAGGGTGAGAGGGCGCGGTGAAGTAGTTGGCGGCAGCGGGCTGAGCGTAGACGGCGGCCATCTCGATGGTTTGTAGATGGATCTGGAGGAGTGAAACAGATCGACTGTGAGTCGTGCTGACTCGGCCATTGCGAGTGTGGTTTTATAGTCGGATGCATTGCGGGCAATCGAGCGTCGTGCATGTACGGGAAATGCAGACAGGAGGCGAAGTCGCAAGCGCTTGTGTCAATTGTGATCGCGCGGGAGACTCGGCCGCGCGCCACTGCTGCTGCCGTATATGGCAGGAAGGGAGTCCGAATGCGGGCAGGCCCTTTTGTCTCTGAACCTCACGCGTCGACTCGTTCTCCGTTCCGTACTCCTCCTATTGTCTTGTCTGCCTTCGAGAACCCAACTACGCCGCCCTTTCCGACTCACACACAAAAAGAGGACGGACAGCGTGCATATGTCTGAGTCTTGTTCAACAAAAGCACGAGCCGCCCACTTTTTTGTCTTGCAGCGTAACTGGCAACCGTCGACTTTCTCGAACTTCAAACGCGCCGAGCTTCTCGTGATTAGTTAGTCTCGAGACCATCCATTCCCATTGCAGGTGCAAGCCTCGGAACGGAGTTCGCGAAGTTGCGTTCTCCGCGCATTCTGTGCGCTGGCATGGAACTCCTCGGGCTCTCTTTTGCTCCAGCCATCCGAAATTCGAATACAGTGGTATAACGTTGGAACTCCGAGATGCGACCCTCGTTTCATCAGGACACATTATTGTTAGCCGCCTCTCGCGAAGCTAGACAGACTTCTCCAGTTCGCCATTGAAAATCAGGCGGCTTAGGTGCCATTACAAGACATTCTCCCCCAGGTCTAGACCACTCATCAGGCACCTGGTGCTTCGAGAGTCGATGTTACCTAACCGGTTTGAGCAGACAAGACTCTAACGTGTATACCAGCATGGCGGCGGAATGCTGTTCCGTGATGTCTCGTCGTCATCTGTTGAACCTGCGTACATTGCAGCAGTGCCACCTTCCTCAACGACATGGAACCCAATCGGTGACATCTGCAGATCTTTGTTCTGTGGCATTCGTAGTGCTTGTCTTCGTCTTCCACCAGTGCCACCTTGCCGCCGAGAACTCCAGGGAAGCACCCACCCTGGTACGTGGCACGGCGACGTCATCCCTTACGTTGATACCAACAGCAGAAGGCCCACTCCCATCGTACACTGTGCCACCGAGACCAACGAGGTGCGTCATGTTCCCAAGCTACGATGGATGCGAGGATCACTGTCTGACCATGCTATCACTAGTACCGCTTTTAGTGAACTCGTGTAGGGTTGTGTGCGCGAGCGCTCAGTTCACGCTCCTCGAACGGAATATAGGTCTAGATGTATCCTGACGAGCTCGGCGAAGATTTCGGCACCAGGGGCCCTGCGGTTGAGGTGATCTTCCTTCCGGTCCTACGTTGTTCTGTATCGCTGCGTGCGCCCTAACTGCGCGTGCGTGTCTTCGAAACACACCAGTGTAGTGGCGCATCATTCTATGGAGAGTCTGGTATGTAGGAAGACTTGGCAGAGCCTGTCGAACTCCTTGCTTCCCCTCACGTCGACAGGTACAATAGTACCGCGGTCACCGGAGAACGATGCTCATCTGCCACACGACCGGCTCCATATGTACCTCCCAGACACGTTGCCGCTCGGGTGCTGATAAGAAGGTACAGCATACTACGGTTCTTAGCCAACTCGTCCGATCTTATCCACCACACGTTTCCCCACTACACCAACTTCAACGCACACCGCTTGACCCAAATAGCACAGCTGAGCTACCGGCCAAACACGTTCCGAGAAGGGTCACCCGTAGGATCTGATTGCGAGCTCATCGGAAGCCTTCAACCTGTCACGCACATTTTCTTCTGGACTACTGCCATGACCCGAGTACTGCACAGGCTGATGATAGCGAAGATCGTCCAAACGAGGTGTGTATGGCGGTGAGTATACGTCCGACCTGTGTCATTGACGTGGAACAGGTGCCTCGCTGTACCCGGAGCCGTCGTACTTGGCTATGGGCCTTCTTCTGGGGCAACGCAATGGAAAGCGCGTTCCAAAAGTAATGTTTCCCCAGCGGTTCCGTACATTCCATTGGGCTCGAATCAACAAATCCCGAGCTGCATCGGAACGCCGCGAGCATTGCAAAAGGCGGTGCAGCACATACTTGCCTTGGAAGTTGCGCTTCCGCCTTGCTATAGATCCACATCCTCCTCATCGACATGGATGTTCCGGTTCCAGGCTACCCCGTAGCGCCCTCCGAACTTCAGTCAGCTAGTCGGCCGGCCTCGCTATGGCTCCAGCGCGCTGCCTCCCGGTGGCATCCATTCTTCAGCTTCAAACCTCGGCTCAGCGTTCACGGTAAATACGACCTTCTGCTCAAAGCTGCGCTTGAGGGGCATTGTCAACAGCGTATGAATGTACAACTTGTAGTAGGTGCGGTGATTATGCGCCTCTCATAGGCGGAAGTCTGCTGTAAGTTGGTAAGGTGCGCATTTCATCGCTACGGAAGTTCGACCTCAGATCGGTACGTTCTTCCTCCACAGATCTGCGCCTGTATTGATACGTTGGGCAGGTAGTGGTCATCACACGTCTTTCTGTCCCATCGGCGTCTATAATGTGTTAAGTGCGACATCGGAATAGAACGGGCTCGCTCGCTTTCTAAGCTGTCTTGTGTCCCATCCCTCGGGCACGGACTCCGCTGGGCACCGCTCACACCATCATGTTACAAAAGTTTGACCAACGCAGGTTGAATGGCCTACCTAGGCCCATGACGCAACGTTTGAGTCGATATTCGAGATCCGGACAGGCGTAGACATCCGTCGCCGCCCGTAGGTCACCCAGGTGATCCTTCTTCAAACACTATCAGCTGATGTGGTACAGTATATCCGCGCAACAGCAGCCTCTTGTACTCGCAGATGCGTTCGGGGGATTGACCATTGCGTAGATACCTGAAGGGGCGGGCCTTGGCGCCCGCTGAGGGAGGCGGGGCCGAGCGGAGAGTCGGGGCGGGCTTGATTAAGAGATGATCCGCCGTGTGCAGGGGCAAAATCCAGCCCACCGAGATCTAGATGACACTGTCGTCAGAACTTTCTTTAGCCTTCCGCGTCAACATACAGCCCTCATCGCGACCATCTCCGGAGTCGGGACTCTATGCTGGCCATAAGAGCCCACCTCCCCACACGGTTTTGCATCTTTTCACTTCGGACCATACCCATCACCCGACACTGTCATCCCCATCCCCATCCGCCCCTCTCCGTTTGGCTTCCGAGATCCGTGGGCTTGCTCACAGTGTCGTTTAGACTTTCCTGCTTTCCGCCAAAGTATCCTGGTCACCTTATAAAATGGATACTCTTCCACCGAATCATTTTCTCAACCTCCAGCGGCCGGATGCCTTCGTGCCTACTATTGCAGGCACGCCTGACACATCGACGCTCGCCGCCCATGATTTCGACGTCGACACGCGCACCGGATTCATGCCGCCACAGCCCCCGCTCGCTCGTCTCCCCGAACCATGGGAGCCCTGGGAAGCTGCGCTAGACGACGCAATCACCAGCGGATTGCAACTAGCGGACAAGCCAGACTTGTCGGACGAGGATGAGAAGAAGTCGGAACGATGGCGTAATTCCGTCCGTGAGGTAAGCCTCCCCCCGTCGTGTCCCTTAGTCATGCGAAGGGGCGACCACTAATGTCTATTTTCTGTATCCACCCGGCCCCGAACCGGTTCCACGTTCGACGCACAGCTTCCGATATTGTCCATCACTGAGCTGAAGAACTCGGAAATTCTGCTTCGGCGCGCGCACCATGTTCTCGCATGGGTGATGCACTTCTACGTACACACCATGCCAAGTACAATGCGGGAGATCCATATACCACCCCCTGTCACTGTCCCCCTACTCCAGGTGTGCGCGCAACTGCAGCTGCCACCAGTCCTGACCTATTCGGATGACGTTCTTTACAATTGGGCGTTCAAGACCCCACTCGCGACGAATGTGCTTTTCCAGCCCAAGGCAGAATTGCACAACCTGCGCTGTCTGACGCTCTTCACCGGCACGCGCGACGAAGAGGAGTTCTACCTCTCCTCCGCGCGCATCGAGCTCCGGGGCGTCGAGGCGCTCTCGGTTATGCGCGCGATCATGGACGAAGCGTTCGTGGGGGACGAGATCGCGCACAGACGTATCACAGACTACCTCCGCATACTCGCGGACGTCATCAAGGACATGCAGGCGCTGCTCGCGGCCGTGCGCGAGGGCTGCGACCCGACCATGTTCTACAACCAGATCCGGCCCTGGTTCAAGGGCGCCGACTCGGACACGCGCGGGCGGAAGTGGGTCTTTGACGGCATCGAGCTCGATCCGACCCTCGAGGAGCCGACCGAACTCTCCGGCCCGAGTGCCGGGCAGAGTTCGCTCGTCCACGCGCTCGATATCTTCCTTGGGGTTGACAGGTACTCCCACTCCGACTTCCACGGCCAAGCGCGACCTGCCTCTGCCTCTGCCTCTGCCTCTGCCTCTTCATCCGCTCCACCCCCCTCGCCCCCGACGTCAACATTCAGCTCGGCGCCGGTCCCGCCCAAGGTTCCCTTCCTGACCCGCATGCAGTCATACATGCCGCGCCATCACCGCGCGTTCCTCCGCCACCTGCAGGCGAATCCACGCCCTCTCCGGACGCTTGTAGAGCAGACCGAGAACGAGGCATTGCGCGAGGCATACGACGTTGCGGTCACGGCGCTCAAGGAGTTCCGCGACGAGCATGTGCGCATCGTCGCGCTGTACATCCTCATCCCCTCGCGCCAGGCACACACTGGAGAGCCTAGCCAGGGTGGGCCAAAGGGAACAGGTGGCACGGACGCGTTCCAATTTGTGAAGGGGGTCAGGGATCAGACTGCTGGTGCGCTGTTAGGCCGCCCAACCCATTAGCATGTGAGATCATCCGTTGAACTACTTAGATGTCGGTGTTGTATGTATCATTAATTTGGTGTGCTATTATGTTCGCAACTTGCATGACTTTCCGAATGAACTTAAATCATCCTACAATACGGTTGACATTAAGTCTGCTACTCTTCTTGACGCTCCGAATTTCAACGCTTCAAGAATCGATCGAAACTCCCCTAGTATGGAGTTATGGACCATGACCCGGCAAGGCCGGTCCGGCATTGGGCCCCGAGGCGCTAGCCCACGCTTCGGCGCTTGCATGGAGAGTCTTGTGGCTGCGAGACGGTGGTGGCAAGCCGCCTTGACCTTGTTCTTCTCTGCGCCGTCTGTCCCCATCCTCCTGGCTTTCTTGCGGCTGTTGCACTTATATATATAGAACGCGCGAAATGGAGGACCCTACCATGGTTGAGGAGGAGGATTCCAAGCGGTTCGACTCCGTGAACGGCGAGAACGAGGACAGCCAACCAGACCCGGACGAGCCCCTCATGATGGATGCAGGGAATGGGCGAGTGTGGCTCGTGAAGGTATGCCTGTAGCACACTCTAGCGTCCCCGAGCTCCTACAATCTGCCCTCGGTGAAGATCCCCAGACACCTCATGGAGCGCTGGTCCGCAATCGACGAAGAGGGCGTCCCCCTCGCTACCATCCGTGTCTACCACAACGCCGAAACCGCGACGGGCAAAAAGCCGCGCATCATGCTCCTCCTGCCCCCGAATCCCGAGACGGGCGCCGAGGCCGAGGAGTACGAGATGGACATGGTCAACGACGACGTCGAGAATCAGATCGTCGTCGCAGAGCGCGAGAAGGAGCCCGGCACGCAGTCGCGCGCGCGCACGACGATCCTCACCGGCCGCGTCAAGCACGAGTGCAACCTCCGACCGATCCTGACGGACCGCTACAGGCAGCGGCTCAAGATGCGCAACCTGAGCGCGAACCAGCCCACGAGGCGGATACGCATGATCGAGGACGCGGTCCCCGGCGGGCGCGGGAACATCAATATGCTCACGAGCGGCGCGGCGCAACACTCGCCTTTCAGCCTCGTCGTACGCTTTCACGGTTGTATTCTGGTTTGAGGGCACAAGGGAGGCTCACGGTCACTCCGATAGCGTCCGAAAGCAAAACCTGCGAAGGGCCAGTTCGAGCGGATGGCCCGTATGCCGCGCGACCAGCTGCTCGACGAGCTCTTCAAGGCGTTCCAAGAGCGCGAGCGGTGGTCTATCAAGGCTTTGCGCGAGCGCACCCAACAGCCCGAGGCGTACCTCAAGGAGGTGCTCAGCGAGATCGCCTTCCTTCACAGGAGTGGAGAGTTCAATGGCAGTTGGGAGCTCATGGCGAACTACAAGGGGGAAGGGGTGCGTAAACAAAATCTGTGGGATATCCAATCAAGCCTGATGGTCGTCTCCTGCGTAGATGAAGGCGGAGGATGTTCCCGGACCAAGCGGCGTCAAGGTCGAGGACATCAAGATGGAGGGCGAAGACGAAGAAGATGACGACGACGACGAGGATGATGACGACATGGAAGAGGTCTCATGATGCATCCGACGTCGTCCTCCGATCGACTACACTCACGATGGACTCATAGCTCACACCATGTACAGGTTTTGTGTATTTTTATGTCGCATGTGTCTTGCTATCTTACGCTATGCAGTCACTAATGATCATTGGGCGCAGTTGAACGTGCGCCGTGCTTTGGTGAATAATGAGTGCAGTGGACATATTCCTGACTACAGGCAATTGACGATATTTGCCTGTAATTCATCCGCACAGCCAAACTGCTGCAATCTCGGTCCAGACCTCTGTGATATCTCCCTGACTTACGAAGACCCAATCGCTATGTTCTGGCGGAATTGATCATACGTAGACTGGAGGAGTAATACTGCTCTAAGTCAAGTCGACGAGAACTGAGAAGACGGTAGAGGTCGGAAACGTAGGGTGAGCCTCCAGCTCGAGTCGAGGACGTTTGTAGCTATCTCATGCGAGCGTAGCTTTCAGATGTTCGTCATTGGTATGTTCATCCCTGCAGTTTGACAAATTGTGTGACCTGATGCATACTCAAACCCCGCCTTGTCCCATGCAGCTCGCGCTTTCATCACAGGTCTCATACATGTTGCAGTTACGTTTGGCTCACATCTTGAGTACGGACACGGTCCGCGCTGCTCCCTAGTCTAAACCGACGTTTCTCACTAAATACCAGTTAGCGACAACGCGAGCATAGGTACGAGCACGACCCGTGACCCATCGTTCTCGGCCTTAACATCGATAAGATCTAGGTGCTCCAGACCGATCTCTAGGTCGTTGTGTCGGAGCGGATCGCCTCTCGCGAGCTCACGATCCTGAAAATGATATCCGCGCCAATTAGATCCCTTCCGACGAAATCGGTGCTATATGCCTACTCACCAGGAACGCCAGAACTTCCTGAGCGATGGATGTCACAAGGATGCCTCTTGTGATGAGCCGGCCTTCCACGAATTTTGCTGACCCAATATGCGATGGATGGTCCATAACCTGGAGGACAGTTTTCAGCATCGACATCGATTGGGAGTTGTCCAGAAGCATACCGAGACTCGAATATACATCAACACGCTGCCATCCACTAGGGGCTCATGAAATGCAGGCTGATCCGAGCACAGTGATTCCGGGAAGATTTTCAGAACAGCTTGACGCAAATTGCAACGGCCGAGATCTCTCACAAAGACGACAAATTGGCAACGCATACTAAGCTCGCCATTGCAAACGTCGGCGGGGCGAGGTGATGATAAGGCCGTCATGTACTCTGACGACAATGACAATACATACTATTATCTCGCCATGTATGTTACATGGGCTGATCATTCATTGAAGTGCATACAGAAATACAACCACTGGCGGGGGCATTGAGCTGTAGGACGCCGCGTCACATGACTCCCATCATAGAAGCATCGTGACTTGAGCCACGTTGAGACAACCATGTCACGGTCTCTTCGTGTCCCATCTTAATCTTACACTTGCTCCACCCAGCACAATGAATGCGATTAGTATATAACACGAATCTATCAAAACTTCCAAGGGGGATTGCGACGAGACACCCAACCAGGTAATGATCCTACAGTGGCTCTGATTACGATGGATTTACGATGGGACTACACGTCGATGTTCGGGCCGGTGAACCGGGCGTAGGCCACTGGCGCTCAGCGTCGACGCAAGCCATCGGGCCGTTGTTCGTGGGGTCCGTGGGAAGACAAACATGTTACCTCCTTCAGAACCTCGTCGCCGGTACTTGAGGAGGAATCGAAGCCTGCAGTGGCCTCTTAGAGACCAGCATGGCTGTGATAATCTTCGATCTCCTCATTCTGGGTGCTGGCTGGACATCTACCTTCCTCATTCCTCTATGCAAAGAACGCGGCATCTCCTATGCAGCCACTTCCCGTAGCGGCCGAGACGACACCATTGCGTTCGAGTTTGACCCGCATTCCACTAACCCAGCGCCTTTCCAGGCCTTGCCGAACGCGAAAACCGTGCTCATCACATTTCCCATCAAGGTCCCGGGAGCGTCAGAACGGTTGGTCGAGCTGTACCAACAGACACACGCAGAGGGGCCAAGTGCTGCTTTCATCCAGCTTGGTTCCACCGGGATTTGGGACGTAAGGCGTATCTACTCCTTGTCGCGGTTTCTGGTGGGATCTGCATTGAAGTAGGACTTGTGAATGAATGCAGGGTGGGCCGACGCTGCAAGACGGCAGTCATACATGGGCAGACCGTCACTCGAAGTTCGACGAATCAAATGACCGTGCGCGGGCCGAGACGGAGCTCCTCGCGCTAGCTCCGAAAGTCCCCACCACGGTGCTCGATCTCTGTGGGCTCTGGGGTGGTCCAAGAAACTTGAAGAACTGGATCCCGCGCGTTGCACCTTCCAAAGACGCATTGACACAAAAGGTATGACCGATAGTCGATCCGCAAGCTGATTGTCTCCCTCACATGCGCATGTAGGGTAGCATTCACATGATACACGGCCTGGACGTCTCGCGCGCCATCTTGGCCGTGCACGAACATTTCGACCGCGCAAACGGCGAGCGCTGGCTGCTCACGGACGGCCGGGTGTATGACTGGTGGGATCTCGCGTCCGCTTGGGGAGAGGAGGGGAAACAGGGGAAGTGGGTCAGAGAGCTCATGGACGAACATGGTGTCCGGGCCCTACCAAGGACGCCCGAGCGCATCGGCCGGGCGATGGACAGCAGGGACTTCTGGAACACGTTCGAGCTCGAGCCGGTCAAGGGACGGCTTGGTGAACATCCTTGAAGGTCGCCAATCTGAAGTCGCTCCCTTGACATCTATGTAGGGCATGAAGTCTACGTGACGGACAAAATTTCCCGTGAACGATAGGCTACAGTAGGCATACGATCTATGAAGCAGCATCGACAAAACAAGATACAGGGAGAGCACCGGGCTCCCGTTTGAGTCAAGTGGACGTCTATGGGCAAATTGTCGCCATATGAAAACTACATAGCCTTCACTTGGGTCTCCATTGTTTCAAATACTCCAACGAGGATGGATTGTTCTGAGTCCATGATTCCCTCACCGGGACCCGTAGAACGGTCACTCTCTCTGTGCCCATTCGTCGCAACGACCACGGGCAAGGAGGGACATCCCGGTACACACGCCGCTTCGAGGTCTGTGATAGGCTTATGTGCATTCCACGTGCTGGCGTCCTTCTCGATCGCCGCGGTATGGATGTCGGCTTCGTCGAGGTACGGCGCACGGAACACGCCGCCGGTGTACACTAGCATGCACGTCCGCGTGAACACCCACGACCACACTAGCAGCGTCGCGATCGCGTAGGTTGCGCCCCACACGCGGAAGAATGGCGAGTCTGTGACTCGGTAAAGCTGTATCGTTAGGTTCGCGTACACGCCCTGAGGATTGACGACATCAGCCAGCAGGGACGCAGGCACATCGGAAGAGGGCTCACGTTTGGAAAGATGAGGCTCCAGAAAGCCTGTTTGAACGGCACTCTGTCGTGCCACAATACGTCGGAAATCGCCATCACAGCGTATATCAACCAGAGCGTGGCCATAGACCAGAGGACTAGGGAGATTGCGAGCGTCATCACATTTATAATCCTGCCGATGTCTTGTTGGCGCAGGATGGTCGACGTCCCGGAGTGCAAAGGGAGCACAGAATTGTATCCCGATCCGAGGAGAAGAATGGAGTACGCTCCTTGACCTAATGGGCCGAGTGGAATGAAGACGCTCGCCACTTCGGCATGCCGGGGAACCCCATATAGCGCGAGACGGAGGAAGTACAACGAGAGCATCATGAACGCCAGCGTCAGCCCCATGGTCACCAGCGCAGTCGCGAAGACAAGCGTGGCGAGGGTCGCTGTGATTGAGTACTCGATTAGGGATGCGGCGAGGACTCCGCCAGTGGACGAGGCGACAATGAGAGTTACGACGGGTAGCAGCCAGACGGCAGTGATCCTCTCCAGAGAGTGCTTCTGTCGAGTGAACCTAATGGAGAAGGCCCGGTCAACAACGTCGCCCTGTGAGTATCAGAGAAGCTAGTGTGAGCGCACTGACATAATGTGGACAATGCCGAAAGCACACATCAAGGACACAAAGACGTCGGCCCACCATAAAGCCCAAAGGGTATACACGAAATATCTGTCGCCGAACCCGGCCTCTGCGTGGATTCCAGCGGCGATACTGATAAGAGTGGTGGCGCCCATAGGGTATGTTGCAAGAAACAGGGTTTGTGTTGGATGTTGCATGGAGGATCGCCAAACTTCCGGAAACATGGCGTAGCGTAGTGCCGTGACGATGTTGAAGATACCGAAGAGGAAGAGGTCAAAGAAGAAGAATATGCGAACAAGCGTTTCTGTAGCCGTCGAGCGGTAGACGTAAGGGGAATTCTGCCACAGAACAGCGATAGCACCAGTTCCTGTTCGAGACCCCAGAGTCAGACGTAACTTCCCTCATCAGCGGCGGAGCCCTCACCCATGATAGCGGTGAACCATGCTGGAGTGAAATGCCTGACAAAATGATGGATCAATTTTGAGGCTGTTTGCTCGACCTTACTACATGTCACCACGTACCTGACACATCGAGAAAGTCTTGAGTGGTAGCTTGCAGCCGTTTTACCCACATCTACTGATTTGATAGACATCGTACTCACTGCGAAGGTGGGGAGCTTGCTTGTACCGCCGGTCTCGCCAAATTTTTGAACAATGCGTTATGACGGCAAAGATCGGGTCACAACGGCGCGGTCATCTGAGCGCGGGACGATCATTGGATCCCCCGATCGCTGCATAAGATTTGCACGTTGGCTGAGCCTACGTAAGTAGATGCGGTACCAGTACGCTATGTTGGGCTAACAGGATAACCTGGACCTAGCACCGCGTGAAGCGCCAGATTACAGAGGTTGGGGAACACGGAGAGGATGAGCACATTACCGCCACATTCCCGGCGTGTTCCCACCACATTCCGCAGGTTTAGAGGATGTCATGGTATTAACTGCCTTCCCCTCACATTCCGACCATGTTCCCCACATATTACTTAGACATTCCGCACCCTGCATAACATGGGATCAAATGGGATATACAATTTTGTATCTTATTATTCATATCCATTTTTGGTGCCCAGCTTGGCGCCTAGTATTCGTCCCGATATTGGCAGCCAGATTGAATTAGATCGAAATGAATATATATTCAAATGGCGACTCTCCTACGCTACATCCGGACTTCTCTATATATCATACAGACCGGCCCAATCAACCCTAACCCAATCACATCATACCCGTAGCCGCCAGCACAGCGATACTGGCTTACAATTGGACATCAGACACAGCTGAGATGGCACGCGCAATACATGCATATATGCACTCACCATGTCGATATTTGAGTTCTGCTTAGAAAGGATTAGCAGTACACTGTAGCGTTGAAACTGGGTACTCACAGTCTTAATCAAGGACAATCGATAAACGCGGGACAACCTACTAGATGCGGCAGCCATCAGACTTTGGGACTTCACACGCAACACTAGAGACGTACTATTGCCCTGATCAGCAGATGTATTTATGAGAGAACACCTGCATGTTAACACATCAGCTGCCATCCGAGAGTCAATGGTCAGGACGTACCAAGGGGAAGATAGGCATACGGAGGGAATGCAAGAAGTACGAAGTCAAGATGTGGACGCGATGGCAGGTTGATATGGGACCATACGACGACGTCATCGCGGACGGATAAGTAATTTTGGGCAGGCAAGTCCCCCTTATTAAAGAAATCTGCACAAGCGGTTGGGGATGTTGAGGGAATCTGGAGAGAATGTGCATGTTCCCACCAGATTCCCATCAAAGGGGGATTTACTGGGGAATCCGTGGGTGATATGCGCGGAATACGCAAATTCCCAGCATGTTCCCCGCCACCGTAATATGGCGCTTCACGCAGTGTAGGGCTTTATGGAGTTAACTGTGACAGGAACAGTCGCGGAGGGCGGCTGGTAGTGTTCTTGGCAGAACGCTGCCATTCTGCCAGAGGCAATTGCCAGGCGGCAAATGCCATTTTGCCGGCCACCGAGACCGCCAGTATTTGCCGGCCCTGGCAATTGCCGTTTTGCCATTCTGCCATTTGCCGGAGGCCGGAACTATTCTGCCCTGTACAGTGTACACTAGCGGCTGGTGGAGAAGAAGCGCCGGATCTGGTTTCCAGAAAGCGCGTGAGAACATTGTACTTGGCCATTAAATAGCGCCGCATTGAGGATCGCCATCATCTCTGCGATGACGACAGTCGCCCTTCAGAATGTTCTACACAACTGGGCTCCGCCGTTTCTTAGCATTCTCAGACGACGATTGACATAGACAAGGTATATCGTTGATCTCATGCTTGTCTCTCACTGCTTAACTTGCAACAGAGCGGCATCTCTTGTTTTGCCAATACTGGTTGGTTCATTAGCTAGCTATCAGGCGGGCTGCTCGACACGCTAAATGTGATCAATTCTAGTTCTCCAACAATGTCTACACGTAAAGTACCGTCTATGCATCACAAGTGTCCGGTCGTTGATACTAGCGTAGGTATCGTTCGGGAAGCCTGCGAGCTTCCTCAAGCTCAGGCATGACGTCAACAGTACTGCCTCCGGACGAGTAATGCGCGGTGTCCGACTCCTCGACCTTGACATGAACGAGATACGACGAGGAATAGTCTGAAGTCTCTTCGCGCTCAATGCCGAGGCGAATAACTACGGCAAGACCATTGTCGGGCTTCCGAAGAACGATAGGACGAAACCCGGCGTCGTCAATGTATCTAGCAGCGCCATGAGGGACCGGGCCTTGGTATGTAGAAAGAGGGAGGCGATGGTGCTGAGCTTCCTCCTCGGTGAAGAGCCATGCCGCCGCGACGTTGACGTATCGCCCACCGACGAGGCTCACGAGATGTCGAAAGTCGCTAATGTTGAGCTGGAGAACATACTGGCGCCGTCGTAGGATGAGTGAGTACGTGAAGGCCAGTGCGCCGCTAGTGGGCTCGCGAAATTCAACGTCGTACCCCCAGGCGTGGAGGACCAGAGTGGTATACGGTGACAGTTTTAAATCACCGGGATCGTCGAACGTCCGATAAGGGCGGAATGACGTTGGTGCCCGGGAGACAACCGTACGATCAGGATGAGGCATGTACGCGGATCGAATTCGCAGATGGTGGAGGCAATCCTTGAGTTTGGTCATTGTCAGAGGTAGCACCGCGAAAGTGCGTATCTCGTATTCGAAACGCGTCGACTTGTAGAGATCCCGCCTCCTCAACCGCATCTCTCGGCCCATCACAACCTCGCCTTTGGATGGAGACAGGACGATGGAGCATAGGCGGGCCAGGCAATGATTCGGGCGGCCAATGTTGAGCTGGGAGGTATGGCAGCGGAGGATCGCAAGGTACAATTCCGACAAATCGTCGATGTCACGCTGCAGCTCTGCACGTATCTCGTCGTCGGAAAAGTATGCTTGAAGGGGCAGGACCAGGAACTGCGAGCGAATCCCGTAAGGTGTTGTCGTGTAATCGAGGTGCGGGACATCTGATTCGCCCACGCAACGGAGATAGTCGTCTTCTGCCATGCTGCCCACGGTCCCGGACATTGCGAAATCGGATGGGGACGATGCGAAGAAGGATGTGACGTGTTTGGACAAAGAGCCGTTTTGAGGCAGGTCTACGCCATCACCACGCGGAAGGTCGTGAATACCCGTCGGCGATACTGGAAGGGGGTTCTGCCAAGTACAAACGTGTCCCCATGCGAAGAGACTCTGATCTGGTATCCGCCGGAGGATCTCTTCCTGCAGCCGTTGGAAGGCCCGTTCGCCCTCCCCGTAGAGGGTGGGCATATTGAGATCGAAGATACCAAGGAGCGAGTACGCTCTGTCCTCTGTGCGGGTTGTCTCGCGTTTCGCGGCCCAAGACATGCGTTGGGCGACGCTGACCGTATCGAGAGAGGTCTCATGCGTCAAGACCCGGCGGTCGATACCAGTAATCTCCTCGACGACCGCCGCCATAGTGCCCTTCGATCCGAGCGGACGCCGGTCTTTGGACAGGAACACAACGTGTTTGGGAGCAATAAGCTCTTGCAGCGTCCATCCTCGCTTGAACCACCGGCTGTCGCGGAACGGGGAGCCTTCAGAGTAGTCGAACATGTAGGGGACGTCTGCCAGGAGCGCATAGCATATCGTCGCATGACCGTACCAGGCGTACATCGAGTTTATCGTTTCTGACAGCTCGGAGCTGCTGGACTTGTTGATGCAATATGAGTCTATCCATAGGAGGCGGTAGCCGTGGTTGCGGGCAACCTCGCAGGACTTCTTGATCTTCTCGGCAAGCCGATGGTCGTCCCAAAGATCGGACGGCCGGTCTTCGCTAATCGCCACGTCGTTGTTGTCGCGGTCGCTCGAACGTCTGCAACAGATCCGCCGGATCCTGCTGTACGCACGAGACGCCCAAGCTATTGATGGTTGCTTCGCACGAGATGATACTCTCTGAGCAGAAAACGATGTCAGTGCGCGTCAGCTTGGGATGACTGAAGCCTCCACTCGACTGATACGTACTTGTATGGGATAGTCTATCTGTATATTCCTGACCTCTTCGTACGTCTGTTCACCCCCAGTGTCCCAGGTATGCGATAGAATGGCATATTTGGTGTTAGAGATATCGGAAACTTCGATGAAATGCCTCGTGTGTGTATCGAGCAAACGCATAACAACTATTCTCTCTGACGTCAGTCGTGAGTCTTCCGGCACTATGATACAATTCACTCACTAGTTCCTGACTAGTTATGGCCTCTGATGGTTGCTATCGGTTGTTTAAACACGCAATTTTGTGGGAGGGCTACGTACGTGACATACGAAAGCGCGGATCGCTGAAGCCCTTATGTACACTACCACTAATGGCAGCAGATACCTATTGCACCCGTCGTCGGCTGTTACGACGGTACAGGACAGTACTGCCCCTGGCCGACGGCCGCACAGCCTCCAACGTCTTCCTGCGAGACCTTGGGGGCTCAATTATGTGGACAGTGAGGCAAGGCATCCGGAGCGGTTTTATTCGCGCGGCCGTTCTCACGTTCCACGCAGGGCGATGCATAGCGTCCAAGCTCTTTCAATGGCACCGAGAACCAGGCAGGGAACACACAGGATCCGCGGATAGAGCAAGGCCGACTGGAGGCCAACACACGTGGAATCAGGGAGTGGGAGGGACATGTCAGTTTTCCAACGTGTATATCTAGAACACTTGAGAGGTGTACTCACGACTTTTTATCGACTGGAGGGAACTCATTTTGTACGTCCTCTTGTCGTCCGCTTGTTGCCGATCGCGAACCCCCGGTTCCCTGGTGGTCCGTCGCAATGTCTATCATCACGATCGGCAGAGTCATCACCCGGTCCAGAGGCTTTTGATAGTTCAGAGTGACAACGATTAACATCGAAGGGTGAGCTGCGCGGACTGTTGAGCGAGACAAATATTCCTTTGAGACGGTTTGAGTATCACCCTGAGGTGTGACCAGCGGGCTATGAGGACCACGAGAGCTCGTCTGTGCCGGCAGGCACGTTCAGACTCACCCAGAAGACTAAGCGGCCAATCCCGCGAGACACTCCTCAACGCAGTTGCACACTACGTAACACGCAGACTATTCGTGACGCAAATATGCCAGGAACTGACGTCTTTGAACAGACCAGGGCGAAGAAAACTCTTCAAAACGGACTGGAAATGAGGACTCAACTACAGTGGCGGTATGATACAAGTGCAAGAAAACATCGCGGCGCATCCGTAACTGATAATACGAAGATCTAGGCTGATGAGCGATGACGCACAATTGTGAGTAGATATAGACACTGGACACATCGAGGAGACTTACAGTCATCTTTGCTTTGTGCCTTCTTCGGCTTTCGGCGAGGCATTCGCTCATAAGCATTGGTATCATCGCTGTCGCTCTCGAGCTCGTGCACGACGCCACTACCCTCCCCGCTCCTTGACGCGGTGCCGTGCGCTCCCTCCGAGTGGTCGTGGACATGTTCATGGTCGCGATTACACCGTCGGCGGGCAGGTGCATCAGAGTCAGAATCCGTGTCTGAGTCACTCGACTCGGATGAAGACGACTCGTCAAACTGCCTCGGCTTGTGGTAGATACAGCAGACTGCAGAGGGAGACAAGCAAATGAGCCACGAGGGAAGTGGAAGGGGATCTGACCGGACTCACTCTTCGACTTCTTCTTCCCCGCACCCTCGTTATCTACAACATCTTCTCGCCAGACCACACGCTGTCTGTGCCGCGCGACGCCGCGGAGGCGAAGGGTGCCCACAGCCTGACTGTCCGAGCTCTCGTCCTCGTGCGGCTGGTTGTCGTGCACGGTGATCGTCCGCGATCCATCTGAGGGGGCGGAGGCATTCGGGCGGCGGGCTTGTCTGGTCGACATGGTTTCAGGGTATTTATGAAGCAACAAAACAGAGAAGGTGTGGACGAGGGTGGTGGACGGGATATGGGAGCAGGATGTGGGGGAACGCCCAGAGCGAGGAAAAGGTGAGGTGGTAGACGCCCAGAGGCCAAACGACGTCACCACTCGAGCTCGAGGTCCGACCGGCCGAATTCGTTACTCGAGGCCTCTCGCCAAGCCTCAATTCCAGGTCGCAACGCAATCATTGAGACTGCAACCACGACCACCTCGTTCACGACGACTGACGCTACCGCGCCGTGCGCTCTCTGCCTGGAATCAGCCTCTTCTGTGCCGCGCGAGACATGCTCGTATTCACCCGATTCTGACGCTGAGGACCTAGGGTACTGAACATCGACTCGGACCGTCTGCCGACCCCACCCGGCCGACCCGCATTCAGCGCAGCAACTGTGAGTACGTGAGGCCCGGTATGCACCGATGGCTCGAAATGATGTGCCCACGCTTCAAGCGTGGGTGATGGCTGGTGAGTACTTGAGCGGTTGTATGCGTGCTCGTTTCCGTGCGGAGGACGTTCTGACTGCAGCAATGTGAAACATTGGGCGGAGAAGAGCCTAAGAGGCTCAACACAGCGTGCAACACAGCGGTGTTCTGGTGTCGGTGTTGCCTGAGTGGAAACGTAGGGATAACCACGCAACAATGGTCTTTGAGCATCTCACCCAGGCGGAGTATGGTGCGGAACTGCCGGGAATTCGACCAGGAGGCCACACTGCCTAAGCTTTCCCGACCCCAGACTGCGCTTGCATCGTCCTCTTCGCCAGTATTCTTCGAATGAAATCCTTGTGTGTGGTCTAGGCGCACTGGGCGACGAGATGGCGTCGCTGCTATTGGGTGAGTGCTATTGCAAGCTTGTTTCCGCTAGGGCTGATGCCCTCTGCTCCCGTCTTTCAGGGCTCTAGACCCTGACACCTATCTTGTCGCTTCTATCCTTTTTTCGACTGCGGGCGCTCCACGATCCTTCAGGATGATGGAGGGGCACCTACGCTCTCATCTACAGAAATGCTTGCGATGTGCTTCGCCATTTCCGTGGCCCGTCTTATGCTCACCCACAAAAAGCCTATATGCATTGCATTGTTTTGCGGAACAACCAGAGGTCATCGGGTGGCCGACTTGTTCATCCGGTTTCGTACCTGACGCTCGTCGGAACCCCTATCTCTTTCGAGCTTAGACGTCCCCGCGACGAGTCAAGCTTGTTCAGTGCCATCGTACGAAAAGAAGCCATGGCAAAGGCAAAGTTTTTCGTGACATACTCGACTTCGCTGTGTGATTCTGCATGTCTATCTGCGAACCTCTCCTTCGCGGCGTTCGGATTACCACAATTGCCAAATGGCGTGCTCCACCTGGATAAATTCGCCAATAGGGGCTTCATGTCGCCCTCGCTGGAGGAATCTCATCAGTGTTCCTGTGCTGCTAGCTCCCAGATCTAGCTCATTTCAAGTCTGAAGTAGACGGCCGTCAAAGATCGAGAACGGCGAGCGGCCGCGGACGGACAGCTGTTACGGTATTTAGATCCTTTTTCAAGGTACGCTCCGGTTCGGCGCTGCGGCGTCGCAACTGACCTTCCTCTTTGAAAGAATCCACTACCTGGGAGACAATTGATTTGTGCGCCGTGATGATGGGAGGACTCCGCGCGCCTGTGGTGTTTTTGTGCAGACCGGCGAGCTGAGGCCTTCGCGCCCGAATGTTCACTGCCACGGACGACGCCGCCGGGTCGCAGATGGAACATCACAACAAGCGTTCCAAAGCCACTCGTACCAAGCGAGTCCTGTCGGGGAAAAAGATTGATGCATTGTGGATCCCCTTTCTCGGAGCGGGACTGGGAAGTCCGCTCGGACGCTCGCCAGTGTCAGAGTATAAAGGTGCGGAGATGTTGGTCCGCGTCCCCGCAGTGGCTTCGTCTATCCCGATCCTTCAGGTTCTGTTCTCCTTGTTTTTTTCTCGCTTCCGTTCCTTTCCTTGCATCTCCTCTCTTTCAACACATGCTGTCTGCGAGCTTCAACAAGCGATCTTTGCTTTCCGTTGCGTCCCTCGTCCTGACCCTCGGGAGGTCGGTGCAGCGCACCATGGCGTTCGACATGACCAAAAACACCAACGTACGTTCGACTTTCCCCCCACTCGCCACCTCATGTCTAGACTTCGCTGATCATTACGCTCCAGCTTGCTGTGTACGTGAGCTCCACATGTGGCGTCGGCGCGTTCGGAATGAATTGACCATCCCCTACAGTTACTGGGGCCAGGACGGCGACGACAAGCAGCAGTCTCTGTCTCACTACTGCCAGGATGACACTATCGACACCATCCCGCTCGCCTTCCTCTACCAATTCAAAGCCAAGGGTGGCATGCCGGCCATCGACTTTGCCAACGTTCGTCCCGTCCCATCGATTGCATTCACCGAACGCAGAACACACGCGCTGACGATCGTTTTCTTACACGCAATAGACCTGCAGCGCCTCGGGAAACTCGGTGTTTGCTGGCACCGCGCTTGCCAACTGCGACAGTTTGGCGGACGACATCAAGACGTGCCAGAAGGCCGGCAAGATCGTGACGCTTTCCATTGGTGGCGCTACGGGCGAGGTCGGGTTCTCGTCCGACTCAGAGGCGAAGACATTCGCAGACACTATTTGGAACCTGTTCCTCGGGGGTGAGAGCCCTGTGCGCCCCCTCGGCGACGCTATCCTCGATGGGTACGTACACCTAGACGCGCGTGGCGTCGCATTTGACGTTTGGGCGAGGCGAGCGAATCGGACTGATGATGGGTGTCTGTGATCTAGCGTTGACTTGGACATCGAGAGCGGCTCTCCGGCTCACTATGCGGCGTTCGTTAACCGCATCCGCTCCAACGCTGGCGAAAACACCTCCGACAAGACGAAGGCCAAGTCTCGCCGTGCTCGACACCGGATGTTGAAGCGCAAGAAGAGCAGCCCGACTTCGTCTAAGAATAGTACTGAGATCGACGTCACGACCAAAGACAAGTACGTTGTCTTTTCGCTTCCCTCAGCTTTCCGGTTTTGATGCGAGCATGTTCCCTTCTTGTAGGAAGTACTACATCACCGCAGCGCCTCAGTGCCCTTACCCTGATGCCAACATCGGGGAGGCGCTGAACGAGGCTCACTTCGACGCCGTCTATGTTCAGTTCTGTAAGTATAATATCCCGCATGACGCCGACTCGAGCCGCTTCGCTAACATCTCGTGCCTTTGGCCCTCTAGACAACAACTACTGCGGCCTGAACCACAAGTCGGAGTACAATTTCGCCACTTGGGACAAGTGGGCGAAGACGCAGTCTGCGAACCCAGACGTCAAGGTGTACATCGGCGCCCCCGCGTCGTCCAAGGCGGCCGGCGAGGGCTACGTTTCGGCGGAGACCCTCGCCAGCTACGTCGCCGAGGCGCAGCAGAAGTACAGCTCGTTTGGGGGCGTCATGTTGTGGGACGCAGACACTGCCTACAGTGAGTTTCCTACATACTTTGCGACTTCGTTGAGCTTCGGCGTCTAACGAGGTCTATCCCGGCCAACAGACAACAACCGCTTCGACAAGGCGGCGAAGAACGGCCTCACGGCAAATTAGGCCCTCTTCCACTATTCATGAGCCTCACGTCTACACGACGACGAAATTACACCACACACCTGTTTCATGCTTACGCACACTCCTGGGGCCACAGGGCCCCATACACACGCATATCACGCAACTCCCCTCGTTCTCCCCCATCCATCGTTTCTGCTCCCACTCTCGTTCCTGGCCCCCAGACTGACGGCTCGACTCGCTATAACTATTTGGATCCCAGTGGGCCCCTCGGAGGGGTTTGCATTGACTGCATTGACACGACACCTTATCGGCGGCAGCAGCCTATACCATTCAGGAAGTAGTGGTCGGGATGGGCGGTCGTCGTGCGTTATTGACGGCTTTATTCGTAACGGTTATTGGTTCAGGGCTTTAGGTTATCATGTCCCGGGTGTACTCGACGTACCTGTTGACTACTGCTAGACGCACATGTATACATACTGTATCCATAAGAACTTAATAGCATGGCTTTGAAGTGTGCGGCACTTTAAAGGACGCAGTGGGCCTCGCAAATGGTAAATAACAATCGTCAATGAGCCGTTGAAAGCGCCGTGTTCCTGCTGGAATGCCTGTCTTCAAGTATGAGACTCCGCTTCAACCCACATCAATCGCTGTGATGGTCTCAGAGAGGAGTGGAGCATAGTGCAAGTGATAATCAGGTTCAGCGCATTCGAAGACCTGGACTACCTGTCGGGATGCGGTGATCAAACGCACGAGGGTCCCAATTTGGGGGTTCGTGTTTTCTGCCCTTGAGAACCACACGGGTGACCACTAGTCAGTTACAGCGATGTGCAGAATGATACGGAAAACGCATTTCGCGCGGGACCAGCGCTCATAGAGACGCTGAGGGTCACGGGACTCAAACGCTGACCGCTGTGACTTTGTTACTCATCGTTACAGGGGCATGACAATCGCCAATGAAGCACAAAATGTGGCTCCTCTTCACTGAACGAATCAGTCTTGCTTCATAGAACATCGGCTATGCATCATATATTCTAATCTTTTCTCTCTGCTCTCCTCATTGCCATGTTTAGCCTTTGGGGACCGTCCTGGAGGGCTACTGTGACCAGGATAACGCTCGGTCTCCGGCTCCTTCCGGGTGCCCGACAGCCCGGCACAGCGTTTGGGTCTCCGAGCGCCCAACAGACGCTGGCTCACAAAAATGCGTTTTCCGTATCATTGTGCACATCGCTGTAATAGGGTATATTTGACAGAACCTGGGCCACGAAACTGAGGCTCGAAGTGGCGCTGAGATCGCTCGAGATCATGCTCCACTTGACCTCGAGAGAACGCTGCTGCAGAATGATTTGTTTCCGAGAAGAGACTTGTTTATGTGGTGAGTTCCCATGATGGAAGGTAGTGTATGGGGTCCTCCCTCTTCAGTGCCACGCACCGCGGGATGCCTGCGCGATGCGTGGTACGTCCAGCCCCCAGGGTATCCGGGGCACCACCGTACCAGAAAATTTGACACACACTCGCTCGAAGCGTATATCCGCACGCTCCACTTTACTCAGAATACTTGCGTCTATATCTCGAGCGAACGTCAGATAGCCCAAGAAATTTCGCCCTGGGCTCTCTCAAATATACCCTAATGCGAGGGCGAAGTTGGTGGAAAGTGAGGGGAAAATTGCAAGAGTTGCTTGGATCGCCACCAGAGTCCTTTTGATCATCTCCCACCTAGGGAAGCTCGAGGTACCGACATAGTGAATGAAGTATGCGTCTTCACCGCAATTGGATCGAAGACAACCGTAGAGATGAGGTGACGCGGGTGGGCAACAGCCCTGAGTGGGCAGTGCTCACTGGAAGCGCACCATGGGAAGAGAATCCTTATATCGATGCCAACCTGCTGGTCACCCGCACCGGTCCCAATTA
Source organism: Dichomitus squalens LYAD-421 SS1 (assembly GCF_000275845.1). NCBI lineage: Eukaryota > Fungi > Basidiomycota > Agaricomycetes > Polyporales > Polyporaceae > Dichomitus > Dichomitus squalens. The sequence continues at coordinate 185,621 of NW_006766919.1, read as the reverse complement.
GTCACACAAGTCGCCTCCACCAGGAAAGTCACCTTTTTCTCGCCCGCGACCGCGATGACTGCGTTGGCGACGAATGCCTATGTCCTCGAAAAGTGGCAATTAGTTGGTTTACAAGGCCTAGCATGACGTACAACAGCCACAGGAACTTGCCTCGACCTTGACCTCGAAGGTTTTGAATGGACTCTACTTCCCGTTATGTATCAATTTTTGTGACTGCTGAGAGTATCCGAGGTACTTTGCTAGATGCAGCGAATGTCCTAGAGCGACGTGGGAAGATCCGGGAGAAGAACGAGGCACGAATATGGCGTTGGGGCGCCACGTGTATGTTCTGTCGGCGACGGTAAAGTTTGCAGGAGTTGCTGTGACGTCATGATGATCATTGTCGGCCTGAACGAAAGACATCGAACTCGAGCGAGACCATAAAGCAAACGACTCCAAAGTCTTCGATAAGCCCCCTACTCACGAAACAAACATTCAGGACAGTCTTGCTAAACGTGTCTTGTCCTGAACTCAACCGAGCAGGTGCACTCGCACTCACACATCCACAAACCTGGTATTGTTGTGGAAAGTATCGTATTGCCAAGAGTAGGGATACCGTATGTGTGAAATGCTCCAGAACCCAGTGACACGATGTTGTGGCCGTCTACATTATGGTGACCAGTAGAACGCTCGTGTATATTAAAATATAAGTAGACGGGGAAGGCCCATGAGAACAACCGATTATGCGGTCTAGCGCAGCAAACGTAAACTAGGGACCATACGAAGACGAGGTGACAACGTACCGCTTCCTTAAGCCACGTAATGAGGTCGTTCCGGTCCTTGTCCTTCTTCAGACCAGCGAAGGCCATCTTGGTACCGGGGATGTACTGGAGTGGGAATAGGTCTTAGAGACGAAGACCGTCTACAATGACGTGGCAAATCCTGCGCACCTTTTTGGGGTTCTCGAGGTACTCAAAGAGGGTCTGCTCGTCCCAGGTGATACCCTTGTTGACATTGGCAGCGGTGTAGGAGAAGCCCTCGGCCTGACCAGTCTTGCGGCCGAAGACACTACAAGGCGCGTGTCAGCAGCTGCTGAACCTCAGCGCTGACCAGTACCAGAGAACTCACCCATGGAGGTTGGGCCCAACCTTGTGAGGCTCGCCCGCACCAACAGTGTGACACTGGGCACAGCGGGTCTTGAAGAGACCAGCACCCTTGGCAGCGTCACCTGGGAGCGACCGAGCAATGAGCTCCCTGGTTTTTGTTACAGAAGGTGCATTCGTGACGTACCAGCAGCGTAAGGCATGTCTAATGTCTACTATTCGTGAGGGAGAAAATTAGGCGGCGTAAATGTACACAAGTACGAACGAGAGCTGAAGAGGAACAGTGGTGACGCGACGGGTCCTCAAATTTCGGTTATTATAGACCTTGGGGCAAGCCGGTTTCACCCGGGGCGCCGATAGCCAATCGCCAGACCGCCATTGAATATTCAGCATCGGCCAACATCCCGCGCGCCTCCCGTCAGCCTCCGGAGCGCCCTCCTCCGTCTCAGCGCTTAGGGAAGAACAAGCTTTCCTATCGTCAGAGACAATTTCTCCACTACCGCACCTCCTACAATGGCGGCTGCTGAGCAACTTCAAGCACAGTTGGCCTGCCCGCAGGGCTCGTCAACCTACCTGGATGACAGGTGCACATTTAAGCGTTTATCGTCACACAGACCGGGAGATGATTTCCGTACAGAGAAGGACGATAAGCTGTACGACAAGGGCTACGACCCGAAACACGGCTCCATGCCTGTCTTTTTCGTTCGCATCCTTGCGAATGAAATAGAACGGCGTAGCGGGAACTTCGCCCAGTTGGTCCCGATGGCGTACTTCCGCGTCAAGTTTGGATGCACAATGACAGCTTGGAGACCCCTTGTCCATCGAGCTCAACTCCGTGGGCATGATTACCACGACTGGTCTGACTAGAATGCGTGTCATTTCGCGCAAGTGGACCCATTCTGCTGGTGCCACTCAGATCCTAGCCAAAAAATATGTCTACTTCATCCCAGGGCATGCACCCACCGTCGATACTGTTCTCAATCTCCTCGTGCGCTGTCACCACAGCGCTTCGCGTCCGCGCCCACTTGAGCGGGGAACGCCAGCTCCCTCTCTCCCTCTGACGAGTTTCTTGTATCAGAGCGTCTCTGTAGCGACTATCTTCCAGATAAGGTTTCCCGACGGATGCATTTGCGCTGCGGCGCATTAGTATCATCGTGATAGACTATACAGTATACATTTGGTTGCAGGGAGAGCCTCTGCACAAAGACAACACAGCAATTGACAAAGTTCTAATCATATCTATAGTGCTTGAGCCAATGTCACTGATAGGCTCTAGATGATGCATACAGTCAGCAAATCCGACATACATTTACGACACAATTATGCCGTGCCAGCAACCATTTGTCTGGCACGCTCCAATACTGCGGGGACCGTCTTTTCACAGGGACCGTACAATACGAAATCCGCCTTGTCATCGCCCTGCGAAGGCGCCAAGTTGAATACGGCGACCGTGCCGCCGTTCTTCTTGACGGTCGTGGCGTATGTCGCTGCGGGGTGGACCTGCGAAGGGAAGGAGTCAGAAGGAAGGACAGTGCCGCAACGAGCGAGCGACGTACAAGAGAGCTTGTCCCGACAACAAGGAGCACGTCCACTTTCGTGAGAATGCGCGTAATCTCGCCCTGGCCCTCGGGTATCTCCCCGAACCACACAATACCGGGGCGGAGCAGCCCGCCACAACGCCTGTACCTGCTCATTCATCAGCTCAACCCCACGGGATAGATACGATGAATGCTGTACCTGTTCGACCCCGACCATTCCGGTCCCCCGCATCGTGGAAGTTGCTCCACGGCGATGAGCTCCTCGCCATTCTTTGCCCTTTCGATCACAGCCTGATCGTTGAAGATGGATGCCAAAGGCGTCTCCGCGGTCGTCTTCACGCACCTGCACTGCGTACACGTGAAGCGATAGCACGAACCGTGCATCTCGATGATGCGTGCATGCACCTCGTTGCGCTCGTCAGCATCGAGTTGATCCTCGGGGGAGGATGCCTTGTCTAGCGTCTCGTCGAGTGCTCGTCGACAGAGCCCGTCGAAGATCTGCGTAACGTACAGTGGCGGCTTGTCTTTCTGCACCAGATTGGGGAAGATCCGAGCGCGGATGGACGGGAGAGACAGCGACGCCAGCGCGTGATGTGCAGCGTTCGGCTTCGCCTCTATGCATCTGGATTGTAATAGATCAGCACGTCGACTCCTGAAGCCAACGATATGATACGCGCTGATCGCGTTTGGGTTGATAATAAGCCCAGACACGGCCGGGATTGTCTTGGAAAGCTTGGAGAGAGGCGACTTCCATGGGATTCTGCAATCAGATAACTGAGTAACGGGTGCAGCGCACATAACATAGCATTGGAAAGTCGGACAGTTGTGAGCCACTGCCCGTTTGTTCCACGGTAGGTGGTGATCCCAGACGCCGCGCTCAGCCCGGCTCCGGTGAGAATACCGGGGCATTTGCTGGATGTTAGGATGGTGCAGAATGCATCCAAGTCATTTAACGGTTGAGTGACAGCCACTTTATTCGGGACTTCGGACATGGTGTCATGCACTATCAGGAGAGGGAGAAAGAGAGAAGGCGGAACCAGCTTCAAGAAACGTTTATAGCATGCGCGCATAGTCACAAGTTGAGGCTTCCTTGATACGTTGGACCGGCGCACAGCCACTTATCAGCAAAAACAAACTCCTCCCGGGCCGTCGCTAGCGATGTTGCATTTGCCACGAATCGTAGTCGTAGTCGTCACCGTCTCCTCACGTCCAACATCCACCCTTGCTTAATGATGGTTATTGAGAACACCAATGGGACCCCTGAGCGGAAACAGTAAGCAAACCCTCATCTTGACTTACGATATACTCATTCTTGGCAGCTCCGTCGACAGTCTATCCGACGAGGAGCTGCACCGCGTGATCGACAGCGTCCGTCGTGATCGTGAAAAACTCGTTGGTTACATGCCATCCATGGACGGCGCCCTTTATTATCCAGTGTGGCGTATCGCACCAGACGCCATTGTCAAGCTGTCGGAAGGACCCAGCGAAGCGTACACGATGCAGCTCGTGCGCAACAACACCTCGATCCCCGTTCCCACCGTCCGTCGCGTCCTTCCGAACCACAAGGCATCCGGGGACTACTACTGGATTATCATGGACTACATTGATGGAAGCACGCTTTTTGAACTCTGGGACACGCTCACTGAGGAGCGCAAGCGCAGCGTTATCGACGCCCTGGCGGGCTATGTGCGAGAACTCCGTAGTATCCGCCTCCCAAACCCGCCAATCCCTGGTCCCCTCCATCCTGACGGCATTCCTGTCAAATGCAGGGGCTCGTTCTTCAGCGAAGATCAAGCTGGACCTTTCGGTTCCTACCAGGAGATGGCTGACTGGTTCGATCGCCAGCGCTCTCGCGTCAGGATGTACAACCACATGTGGCTCGGGGGGATGATATCATGTCCCAAATTCGACGCCACTCATCCACTCGTTCTCTGCCACATGGACATACACCCTCGGAACATTCTGATTGACAAAAATGGGACCCCGTGGCTCATCGACTGGGGTATCGCTGGGGTGTACCCACCATGGTTCGAGTACGCGGCCATTGCAGTGTCAGTCAGGGCTGACCATCGGTTACGCGAAGTGTCCGCTTGGAAGGACCTTGTTGCAAATGTGGTAGCCATCGCTGGTGATTATCCACGGTACTATGACGACTACTTGCTCGTCTTATTTCGCTTTACGAATGGAATCAACTTCGACGAGAAGGCCCAAGAGATGGATTTTCCTGACGACTATTTCGAGAAGTTGGGCATCACTGTGGATTAGCTGTTACCGTAGCCTTTATGTACTCTTTCACTCCGTCACCTAACTTTCCTGACTGCAACTACAACGTGACCCCTGTACACTTGCCTCGTTGACTCCCAAACTGTTGAGTACCTATGGACAATCGCAGATCTTTGGAGCTAACTGTGAGAGCCTGGCCATATCACACCCACTGTCGATCGATGGGGCGATTCCAAAATGTCTTCTGTAAATGGCATATTCCTTCATCGATCCCTCGAGCCCGTGTGGAGGACATGCAGTGGTTTTCTGAGATGTTCCGAGCGGCGTGCTTAGTCTTCAGGCCTGTATCGGAAACAGCGCCCTGGTCCTAGGATGTACACGGGCCGCCTAACGAATACACATACTAGGTCATAGGGGGAGCCCGTGGCCTCCAGAAGCACGATGTTTAGCGTGTTGTACCGGACTCAGATAGAGATGCGCCACTACGTGAGGGTAGTTGGAGAAACAGAATGACCACAACTGCGGCATACGCGAGCTATATGTCCTGGAGAAAACATTTGGCTCAGGAACATTTGGTGCGACCGAGGGGACACAGAAAGTAACTATTTCCGAGGGAATCTGTCTGGTGAAGCAGAACCCTCAAGAAGATTTGTTTCTGGGCTTCCCCTCTTCATTGAATTCATGCTGATGCAAACATGTCTAATCCCGACCGCGACTACATCAAATACAAGTCTCAGTTTCTCTCTCTCCGCATATTCAACTGTGGAGCTAGGCGCACAACTTACGTTCCAAAGGAAGCAGAGTCAATTCATGTCCAAGAAAAGTATCACAGGTTTGCACAACTACATATGTAGGCTCGCGACTCGAGTTTGAAGAGCATTCGGACCGGGTTACGATTGATTGACGGGTCCATCATTGACGTGACCTATTGACCCAGGTCACGCCGTGGGAATGTTGACGCGTGAGCGTGTTGAGTGTGGGAGAATGTTTCACACTCCGCCGCCCCGTTGTTTAACACCGCGCCCCCACCACCGCGCGCGACGCCGAGCGCGTCCCCGACGACCCCCCGCCCCACGTCCCCGACGACACCGCCCTCCCGACACGCGTTCCTCGCGCCTAGCTCATGAACGGCTCGCGGACCGTCACTGTTGCAGTAGAAGGCCCCATGATACCCACCCAGCCGCAGGCGTCCAAACGGAAAGCCACTGACGATGCGAACCCCCTCGCGGCCACCGCAGGCAAGAAACTCAAACGAGAGGTGTGTGCGCATATGCTGCGGTAATTTGCATGTAATACATGTCGCGTGGTATAGACATCTAAAGCCGGTCCCTCGACCAAACGGAAACGTGAGTGCTCATGCGTGTGAGAGCGACGCGTCTCTAAAGGCTGAATGTACGCGTCACAGTGAACGGGGAGGAACAACCAGGAGGACTGGTGATCGTACGCGCTCCTGCGCCTACAAAGAACTCTCTGCACATTGAACCTGTCCCGGCAGAGCCCCGCGCACCCTCCCGCCAAGCTTCGGCCCAGCCGCAGTCCCTATCGCAACCGCAACCGCAACCGCAATCGTCAAGGCCAGCTGCCAAGAAGCTCCGCGCAGATGGCTCCTCAAGAGCAGTGGGGAAGGCGAAGGACCGAGACGTATATGCGACAACCCGGGCAGATCCTGAGGTCGACGAGGATGTGCGGCAGATGCAGTCCGAGACGGACACGCTACGACGAAAGTCGCAAGCAGCAGAACAGGCGGCCAGCTCGCTGAGCGCTGATGTCCAGTTTCCACCGCGAACACCACGGCTCCCAAGTTCGTCGTCTCGGCGTGATGTTGATACCGTGGCTCCCTTAGCGCAGCAGGAGACACCGCAAATCGAGAAGAACAAGGTCATGCGAGGGGAGACGGGCCACCGGCGGAGATCCTCGATCAGTCGAGGTAAGCGCGCCAGTTCTAGTTATGAGGCTACTGGCGTAATCTGTGAGTGGCATGTCCCTCTTTTTGCTCGCTCGTCCGCCAACTTTGCGCCCAAACAAAATTGATGGCTCTTAGCCCATCCGCATACGTCCGTGTCCGTCTCGAGTTTCTTCAAGCACATCGACTATGAGCTCCCTGAGCCTCAGCGAGCGCGCCAACTATTAATATGGTGTTCAAACCGCGCCATGAACGAACTCGCCGACCAGGCGCCGCAAGCATCGACATCAAGACGAACGTCCACGAACTCCGGCAAGGATCCTCCACCTCTTTCCACGGCACAGGCGGGCGTGTTAAAGCGGACGCAGGAGAACCTGATGCGGATGTTAGCAGAGAAGAAGGTGGACACGAACGTGTACGGCGGAGCGGGGTCTCAGAACGGCGATGCGCAGCGTCCGTTGAGAGAGAACGAGCAGAACATCAAGAACAGGGCACGAGAGGCGAGGTTTAATGCTCACATACAACGGTGCGCTTGTCAACCTTTGTCTCTGGGCGTCCGTACAGAATGCTTAATGCTGCATACTCCGTGTTGCAGGTCAAAGCAGGAGGCTGAGGCCTGGAAGGAGCTGTCGGACTCGTACGACTCGCACAGGAAGTCAGTTCAGGCCGAGATGGAGAAGCGAAGACGGGCATTGGCTACCGCGAAGTCAAAGGGCAAGGAGCGCGCGTCTGCGGAGGATTTGGATGACTGGGATGTGGAGAGACGAGACTTGCCGGAGCAGTTCCTGTCGAGCGGGAGTGTGGACGTGGCGCGGAAACTTGTCTTTGAGAACGCCTCCAGGTCCACTCCTTTGCACAATCGGTTAAAGGAGCTTGAACACACAGTGCGTCGCGATCTCCCAGACTTCATGAAATCCGTATCTGACATTGTTGGATGCAGGTAGATCGACTGCATACATTCGCCAATTCGGCACTGCAGACGACCCGTGTCTCCGAAGCAGATCTCGATCGTCGCTTTGCGCTCCTCAATCTCTCCCTCGCATCGCGCTCACAACCAGCCCTCTCATCCACCCATGCCGACACAACTGCCCTTTCTTCGTATATCCTACCTTTGCATCCGCGCCCGCCACCGACAGATCCCCAGGACCTCCTACGCGCTCTGTCCAGGATTGATGCCGACCGGCCACAGACACAAGTGGGCGACGCGGCCCGTCGCGCTGTACGCGAGGTCCAGCGTGTGGCCGATGCAACTGCCGGTATGGCAGAGCGGCGGCTAACAGGTGTACCTCCACCGACCCCGCGCAAGCCTCCGGGAACGCCCCGACGGGCGACGACCCCCGGCAAAGGACGATGACGACCGTACACCTGCTTCTTATGCCCCCTTCCACTAGTAGCGTAGTAGACCCCTGCTTCTTTATCCATCCTGCTATTCGTTCCTCTCCGTCCGCCCGTCATATCGTTTTGTGCCGTGTTCTGTTCTTCGTTGCTGTGCCTGGCTGCTGCCGCTGCTTCCATCTCTTTCTCAACTTATACCCGGGCTCGTCCGGTGTGTGTCTCTGTAGTTATGAGCGTGGACGGGTCACTGGAACCTGCCGTTCGTTAGGAATGGAGGTTGTAGAGATGTATGTATCCTGTATTGGTTAATCTGCCTCGATCTCTTGTCTCATCTCTGTCGACGGTTGTCTCGTGTGACCAAGGTGCATATGCTTCGAGCAGATGCGCGCGCTCGGTTTCCGCCTATGACGCAGCGAGGCAGGCGCCCACGACCGCAGCTTCTCTCGAACTGCTTGCTGCTCTGAGCACCTATCTGGCTTGAAGTTACGTCGTCTGGAAGACTCGTCTTTCTCGCATGTCACGATGGTTCACACGGCAAGTCTTCCGCTGCTTCAAGACCGTTGAACGCATCGGCGACAGAATCACGGGTGCTGCCGGGCCCGTCTTCGTCGCTCTAGCCGTCGTGCTGCTCTCCATCGGCGCGTTCTGCTTCTGTGAGTATCCTCCTATCTCCGCTCTCTACATAAAGTGTCTGTGTCGTGTCTGAACCGGCTTCGTTACGTGCGCAGTCGAGATCATCCAGCCGTCCCTCCCCTACAAATGGCTCACGACGCCCATATGCATCGTCATCGCTCTCAACCTCTTCGGGCACTACTATTACGTCTGCACGGTACCGCCCGGATTCGTGGACGACTCGCCCCGCGTTCCAGGGACGGGTGTACTTTGGGCAAAGAAGAGGCGTTCGGCGAGGTACAGGGCGCTGACAGGTGTGAGGTGGTCGGAGGAGCTGCACATTACGCGCGCAGCGTCTTCCAAGTGTAGGCGGTGTGGGGTCATGCGCCCAGAGGTGAGTCGCTTTCGAGATATCAGGTTGAACATGGTAGGGAAGAGCTGGAAGCTGAGGCACGATTGTGAGAGGTCGCATCACTGCAGAATATGTAATCGCTGCGTGCTGAAGTATGACCATCATTGTCCGGTGAGTATGTTGCCGTATGCCATTTTACGCGAATGGTGCGGTCTGACTAGTCGGCGTTTTGATAGTGTGAGTGTGGTACACGGATCGCGCAGTGTATCAGCAACTCAAGGTGGATGCGCAGGGATTAACCAATGCGTGGGCATCCACAACGAGCGACATTTCGTCCTGTTCCTGTGAGTGTCCCTGACTCACATTTGCGAAACCACTTCTGATCGAATCGCATGCATATAGTGTGTACATGGTCGTCTCGACCGCGTGTTTCATAGGCTTTGGCTGGCGATTCGTCCTCGTCGCGTTAGGCTGGTTCGACGTAAGTGAACTGTCCACGTCCCGTCGACTTTTCACCTTCGCCCCAATGACCCGAACATTGTTTGTAGCAACCGTGGCCATATCTTGCACCGCCCGTGTGCTTCCTCCTGACGTTCATCCTGGCGGGCGTGCTCTGCATGGCCGTTACCGCAATGGCTGGCTGGCATATTTACATGATCGCTTGTGGAGAGACATCCGTCGAGAGCCAGGATCACGAGCACTATCGCAGGATCGCTAAACAGCGAGGGGAAGTGAGTCCATCCATGATTAGGTCATTCCCGCAACTTCTCAACGAAGTCCTTGTCCTCAGACCTTCGTCAATTCTTATGATATGGGGTACCTCAAGAATCTTCAACTCTTCTTCAACATTGGCCAGGATGGCTAGTACGTCAAGAAGTTGAGTTGATCACATGCGACGTGCGCTGATCCACTCTCAGCCCATACTACACGCTCCTACTGCCTTTACGCGTTGAGCCTTATACCGACGGTCGCGCGTGGGCAAGACGACCGGGTCTCCAATCACATGGGGGTGTCCATCCCGGTGAAGAACTGACAGACGAGGACGAGGAGTGATTCTCCCCACGCCTTCAAGCTGCAATGCATGCCTGCTATCGACGCTATCGCACTTCATATTATTATATCAGCCAAAGTCGTGAGTGCGGTTCTATAAATGCCTCTTAACGATGACATTCTGCCGGGGCCATATGACCCTTCGAAGTACGCTGCGTCCTTGTACGGCCGATGTACTTGGGAAGGAGAACGACTTACGTCCGGCTCATGGCGCGTGCACCAAGTGTTTGCGCCTCTTTCTCTGATTGCATATGACATCTCGGTCTTTCATGCGCGTGCTGACCCAAATAATGCTCGCCAGATAAACTTATACGATATCGGCGGACTTCGTGGACATATGGACAGTCTTCTGGTAAAATGCGATGTAGCGGACGAGCGTACCTTTTGGTCAATAGCACTTGTGGTCGCGTTGTACTGCGAAAGCCGTATCGAGATTTGCGAGCATGATATAAGCACGTGTGATATTTACAGAATACCTTACATGACGAGCAGCTATGGTACCTCTTGTGCGCTGACGACGATGTCCCTCCCATTCGCCCGGACAGATCGTCGCATGGGGTCTCGACTTAACGGTTTTCGCATGTCTGCCCCATATCCAACTCAACAAACCCCTCATCAAGCACATGAGAACGCACGCACCGAACCCATCCTCTTCGTCTCGTATGCTGTATCCCAGTCCCAGATTACTGTAGTACTCCCGCACACGCCGGTATACGCTGTATCCGAAACCCTCGTACATCTTGATCGCGGCGAAGTTGACACAGCGCACGTAGAGGTCAACGAAGTACCCGCGGTAGTTCTCGTCAGAGACCTTCTCGAGCCAGTTCATGAACTTCCGCGAGAGGCCAAGCCGGCGGTACTCCGGCGCGACGGTGAGCGCGGTGACGTGCCCGTGTCGCTCGATGCCGTTGCCCTCCGCTTTCCCAATTACTATAGAGAAGGATAGGGGAGAGGCGGGAATGAGGGGGAAGACTGGAGAGCGCGGGATAAGGGAGGACGTACCGTAACCCATCATACGGCCTTGAGGTGTCTCCTGGACAGCACACATATCCGGCCAGCGAGAGAGGTAGCCCAGATAGAAGTTGATGGCATACTGTATGTAAGACGTATAAGAGGTCGGGCTCCTGTTGTGTACGGATTTGCAGGGTGCGTGCGCACCGTTTCTGTCCACAGATCAAGGTTGCTGAATACATCGCCTGCCAAGTCAGTGAAAACTGCAACCCAAAGAGAAGGAGGGCACGTACATGTGGTTGAACTTGAACAGATCAGTCGCCTTGAAAGGTCGTATTACACTCATCGTGGCAATGGTCCTACAGACAGACAGTGTGTTGAGTACGTGCTAGAGAAATCCAATCAAGGTAAGCTTGGCAGGGGATAGCAGCTGTCAGTTCAGCGCCTCCAAGAGAGCCGAACCAAGGGGCCGAACCAACTCCAACGCTATTCCCAGATTCCTGACGATCTCAATTCACATTCGAGGCTGTCTTGCGAGTGCATGTGGTCTTGCCGACACCTGCCAAGTACTTCGCTCTGTCTTTGCTTGCCGTTGATACTACTTGTCCGCTGGTGCATGACCAGGCCTACAACCTCAGGCCTACACCCTTTCCTCAAAGCTCAAGTCGCCTTCATGATATGTTGTCAGGACACCTGTCTTCTCTGCACGATCATGTCGTCGCTAGTAACTCGAACCGGTGGTCAGCAGGATGCGCCTTAGCCTGGGGCGCGTCGATCACTACCGTTTCGATGGTGGGGCCCCATTCCGGACTTAGGCATGCTCGAATCGTCTCTCAACATCTAGTTGTCTGGCCTGTATCTCATCCTGAACTGCTTCGCAAGCAATACGGCGCCATCTGGTGGATTGTCGAAACTCACGACTGTAATGACGACGGGCGTCGTAGCGGACTGACATAGACTCGAGCTAACATGAAGCAAGGAATATACGATCATGGGTGGAAGGCCGACCTAACTAGCAACTTGGGCGGGCCAATGAATCCCGACCATATTCGAGGTGTCGAAACTGACAAATTTCGGACGTTCACACCTGGCTTCATCATAGGCGTGACGCGTTAGGCCGTCTAGCAGAACCGCTGCATCACCTTAATGCGTCTATACGCAACGCCGAGTGGCTCGAGTCTTTTCAGTGCCTTCGACTGTCTAGACTCCAGACGAGCTGAAAACCTATATATGCGGCGATTTTGATGTGTTTTTTTATACGCTTGCGTGTCAACCATAATGGCGAGCAGGGAAAAACCCATCGACAGCTCTCGGCAACGGTTAGGATGCGTCCCAGAGATCATGCTATATGCGAGTATTAGTCAACGTTAACTGAACATTTTCCAAGCACTTATACTCACACCTCGGCCTGTGAAGACACGATTTGGTCGCACGTAGCTGGCGGAGCTATCGTATTCTTTACTTAGGTCATGGCGCTCGATTAGCCACCATTCACATGGGCGATGATATAACTCAATCCCACCCCTGAATATTGAGTAAGTAGGCACCGAGAGATGTTCGACTGGGTTCCACTGCGTACATATTCCTGAGAGAGCCCATGGGAGCATAACTGACCTCGGTATTATTCTTCAAAGGCTCGAGCCGCCTGTGAACGTTTAAAAGGTGCGCACTGACAGCATATGTCGTCATCGCACTTGGCTCCCTGTTATAACCTCACAGCTCTCCCGCCCTCCAAAAGTACAGATCCCCAGTAGTCCACGGACCTAGCGATATCATGTCCACACCCACGCAACAGAAGGCGCTCTTCCTCCAAAGCAAACAGGGCGAATTCACGCTCGGCACGCGTGAGGTGCCCCAGCCCGGCGCGGGCGACATCGTCGTCAAGAACGAGGCGATCGGCTTGAACCCCGTCGACTGGAAGATCCAGACGTACGGTCTACTCGTCGAAAAGTATCCCGCGATCCTGGGGCTCGATGCGACGGGCACCGTCGAGGCCGTCGGCCAGGGCGTCACTGCGTTTAAGAAGGGCGATCGCGTCATTTACCAGGGCGTCCTGGACAACGATCGCGCCAATTTCCAGCAGTACACGCTGATAAACGAGAGCTTGGCTGCTGAGGTCAGTCGATCGGGATTTGTTGCAAGATCGGGGGAGAGGGACTGACTTGTACTGTACAACAGCTCCCGGGTAAGTTCTCCTTCGAAGCGGGTGCTACCCTCCCTCTCGCGTATTCCACTGCGGCGGTAGGCTTGTACCACCAGGCAGGTGGTCCTCAACTCGTTCCACCTTGGGCGGAGGGCGGTAAGAGCAAGTACGCCAAAACGCCTATCGTCGTCCTCGGAGGCGCGAGCGTTGTCGGCTCACTCGGTAAGGGTGTTATCCCACAACTCATCGTCAGTTATGAATCCTTGTCACCCCTCTAGCCATCCAACTCGCTAAGCTTTCTGGGTTTTCCCCCATCATCACCACTGCCTCGCCCAAGAACGTCGAGCTCCTCACGTCCTATGGTGCGACACACGTCCTGGACCGCTCCCTCCCGCAAAACGCCCTAATCTCCGAAGTCACAAAGATCGCGGGCGGTCCTGTGTCCCTCGTATACGACGCGATCTCGCTGCCCGAAACGCAGGCAGCAGGCTACGCACTCCTTGCTCCGAACGGCAAGCTGCTTACGGTGCTGCCCCCGACGGTTACGGAGACGACGGAGGGACGGTCGGTCGTCAGTGTGCTTGGCGTCATTCAGAGGGCGCCGAATGTCGAGTTCGGAAAGGCGCTGCTTGCGCAGCTGCCTGCCTTGCTCGAGTCGGGCGATATCAAGCCGCTGAGGGTCGAGGTTATCCCCGGAGGCTTGGGAGGGATCACGGCAGGCTTGGCGAAGCTGAAGAACAACCAAGTTAGCGGAACGAAGCTGGTTGTTCGGCCGCCAGAGACTGCTTGAAGGGATAAGGTGAAAGTGTGTGTCGAGTATGGCGATATGACATGTATGTGACGGAAAAGGATAAAATACCCCTATACTCTCCATCTGCAACATCTGGAATGTAACACAATTATATCATACTGTATACCATGCTATGCAAGACTCTACTTGCGTGAGGGGCTGAATACGTCCGCGTAGGTGTCTCCGGACGAGGTGAACATGAGCGGACTCACAAATCGTATATTTGAGTCTGCCCGTCACTACCATCTTGCGATATGACGCGATAGCCATTGTACAGGATACGTCAGCACGCAATGGTAGAGGAAAGTGTGCGATTCACGGGACGTCAGATACCGAGTATCCGGGTTATCAGTCATCACCATGCAACGCCAGTCGAAAATCGTGTATCGTGTACAAGTGTGTCTCAGATATATGTATGAATACAACATTACTCTTCTTCGTTTCACATCTGACCTTCGCATCAAACAAACACAGAACCTAAATCCAGCAGGCACCGTCCGCCCTTCGATATATCCGTCCCATCCAGTCGAACAACGTCAAGCACGATTAGTTAGAGCTAGAGCCCTTGTACCACACGTCCAAGCGCACAAAGTTATTGTAGACCTCCCCGGACGCAAGGAGTGTGTCGTCGCCCGTCGGGCCGCGCGACTCGGGCGGATGCAGCCACGCCGCGAGTGGCGCATGGAACTCCAGGAACGCCGCCGCTATTCGGTTGATTTCACGTTAGCGTTTGGGTGCATTGTTTCCGGTAATCTGGAGCAAGGGGATAATGGAAGAAGGGAAAATGACGTACTTCCAGGACCGTAGCCATCGCCGACCGCGCCGGAGCCGCCGTGGATCTTCTTTCGCGCACCCTTCTCGGGCGTAGCGAAATTGTTAGTGTAGAACTGCACGCCCACCTCTGAATAGTACATGCGAATGTCAGAGGTAGAATCATGCGAGCAGTGAGTGAGCAACACGGACGGTTCGTCGCGAATCCGAGGCGGAGACCGCTCTTGCCGCTGGTGAGGGAGACGACTTCCTCCGACGCAGGGCTGTCGCGCGAGAGCGCAGCGCCGACAAGGTCGAGCTCGGGCTTGAGCTCGGATGCAGGGAGTGTGGTCGGAGGAGGGGGTACAGCGCGAGGGGAGAAGACGTAAAACTCGTCTGTGGATGCAAGATGGTTTAATCGCGCAATGCAATAGTTCGCAAGGCCGTGGTACACACCGTATCCACTCTCTGGGAACGACTCAGCAATGCGACCGCTGGTCTTCTCGGCATGTGCATGGTGAGTGCCCGTGACGGGAAGAAGAGTGCCAGTTGAGAGCGCTTCCGCATTCAGCTCGATGGTGTGATCAGCCTACGAGGATGAGTGATGAGGATGATTGTGAGCAGGGCACGCTAGCACGCGAGCACGCGATAATGACTAGTTACACGCACCTTGATGGAGATCTTGTGATCCTTCACGCTCAAGGTCTCTGGGCCTTCTTGAAGCGACGCGTCAAGGTTGAAGCCCCAGTGCTATTGGGGTGTATAAGCGCATGGAGAATAGGGACGGCACCCGTTCATGTCTGGGCTGATATCGTGCGTGGAGACGGTAGAATGGCGTACATACCTGGGTGAGGTTAATCGGCGTCACCTTGTTCTCATCGAGCAGTTTCGCGCGGTAGGTGATAACAACGCTACCGAGGTTCCACTCCTTCCCCTCTGGGGTCTGTCTGGGTGCACCCTCCGGTTGTGCGAGCCCAATGAGGACTTCGATAAGCAGCCTACCAGGAAAGCCCTCCTCACCGTCCTCGGATATTCGCTTGAAGATGATGGACGAGGGGATGCGAGTCTGAATGGTGGCGAGTTCGGCAGGAGTGAAGAGCTCCGAGGCGGAAGGGTCGACAAGCGGCTCCCAGAGATACTGGTCAAATCCCTTCACACCACCATGCAACGAGACCGTGGGCTTCTCGTTTGCCTGGGGCGAGACAGTAGATTGAATGTTGTTCCGGCTGACGGAGAAGGAGCCGACTGGGAGACGGTTCGCATAACGGCCGATGATGGTGTTGGTGTACTTTTGGGTGAGGTGACCGGTAGGGTCCTCGGGCCCGATTAGGATGTCGTGTGTCTAATAGAGATTAGAGCGTTGACTATGAGTGTATTTTTGTGTACATACCTTTCCGTCCGCTTGGACAAAGAGGCGATGGAGGACGAGTCCGCGAGGAATGATCTAAGACAATCATGAGTGGCACTGAAGAGATAATATACGTTACGAACGGACCTCCAAGGCGAGAGAAGGCGTGAGTGAGGGAAGGGCGAGGAGGATGGGAGTGAACTCGGGGTCAGTTGGCGATGCCATGGCCGTCGTGGTGGGAGGGAGTCAAGAGACGATTCAGACACATGAACGCCCTTTCATCCGACATTCCGGCTGGGCGGCCCGGGGAAGCGATCTAGATTCTATCGCATCGCCGTCAAGGGATTCTCATCGGTGGACAAGATAGTCAACGTCGACATACGGTACTTGGCCGCAGTGTGTTGACCGGCACATCGCTCATTACGGGCAGATTAATCAGCGTATTCCCATCTACGCAGTCACCGTTGTCTATGAAATCGAGCGAAACACACCGGTGGCGGGAACACATAAATATCCCGTGTCTGCTCTCAAACAATGGTAGACTGGCACTTGCATCCCACTCATCTACTCTTTC
Source organism: Dichomitus squalens LYAD-421 SS1 (assembly GCF_000275845.1). Classification (NCBI taxonomy): domain Eukaryota; kingdom Fungi; phylum Basidiomycota; class Agaricomycetes; order Polyporales; family Polyporaceae; genus Dichomitus; species Dichomitus squalens. The sequence continues at coordinate 168,970 of NW_006766919.1, read as the reverse complement.
AATCGCTCTCACCTCTCCATTAGAACCATGTCCACTCAGAAGGCTTTGCTTCTCCCCGAGAAGCAGGGGGAATGGAAAGTGGTCGATGTTCCCATCCCGACCCCCGGCCCCAAAGACGTTCTCGTCAAGGTCATCGCGACCGCCTTGAACCCCGTGGACTGGAAGATCAAGGAGCACAGCTACCCTATCATTGAGTACCCCTTTGTGGGCGGCACCGCGGCATCGTTGAGCAGATCGGCTCTGAAGTCACCAACGTTGCGAAGGGCTACAGGATGTACGTATACGTTCCTATTTCACTCTCGAACTGTCTCGATTTATGGCGTCATGACCTCTTCCTTTCGTGTACTTCTAGATTATTCCAGGGCTGGTTCAGCAACGACAAAGCGACGTTGCAGCAGTACACCTTAGTCCCTGCGGAGATTACGGCGAAGGTACGTGCTTTCACGTCGACGTGCGATCGTGCCGATGCGAATTTTCCTCTCTGCCCGACCGACGCCGTCACTGCATGCACGTCTGATGCAGATCCCCGAGAACATCTCGTTTGATCAGGCTGCGTCCGTCCCGCTCGCTCTCGCCACCATCACGACCGGTCTCTGGAACCATCATCCCGACGCGAAATTGGCCAGTCTCACCGCGCCGTACGAGGAGGGCGGTGAGACCAAGTACGCCGGCAAACCCGCGTTCATTCTTGGGGGTTCGTCTTCCGTCGGCCAGTACGGTACGTCATTCTTCTCTGTGGCTGGCTGCTACATACACTAATATTTGTCGGATATACAGCCATCCAGGCAGCGAGGCTCTCCAAGTTCTCGCCCATCATCACCACTGCGTCCCCGCGCAACGAGGCTCTCCTCAAGTCCCTCGGCGCAACCCATGTCCTCGACCGCTCCCTCCCCGCGTCGACACTCGCTGCAGAGGTGGCGAAGATCGCGGGCGGCAAGCCCGTCGAGTTTGTCTATGACACGATCTCGCTCGCGGACACTCAGGCGCTGGGCTACGAGGTCCTCGCGCCAGGGGGCGTGCTGTTCATTACGCTTCCCGAGCAGATCCCGGAGGACAAGAGGAAGGCCGGGGACAAGAAGATCGTGCATGTGTTCGGCAACGTGCATACCCCTGAGAACAGACAAGTTGGTGTCGAGCAGTACAGCAGGCTGACGGAGTGGTTGAAGACGGGCGCGAATGTGGTACGTTTCTCTCTGTTCAGCATGACGTTTAGAGGAGTTGTCTGACGAGTGTGCGTTGTAGCCGAACAAGGTGGAGGTGCTTCCGAACGGCCTTGCGGGTATCCCGGAGGGTCTGGAGCGGCTGAAGAACGACAAGGTCAGCGGGACGAATCTCATTGGCCGGCCCCAGGAGACCACATGATACAAAGCGTAGTAAAGCTAGGTTGTAATTGTACTCATCCACGGACGTTCGCAGCATGTGCAGACTTGACTGCATATAATTCACTGATCAGTACCTAGTGTTATTGGCCAACGAGCAGGTCAATGTGGTAGGTAGCTTGACAGCGCCCCTGTGTAAGCATTGCTCAGACTACTGAAGCTCGAGGCGGATGACGATGTCATGTCCAGTCGCAGGCTTCTTCGGGGTAGCAGGGAGAAGCAGTCGTTGACGCCATATTCAACCGCGTCATGAAGGCGTGGGTTTTCCCATACTGATCTTCCGGTGGAGGGCAGAGCGACGGAGGAAAGTCACGTTGTTATCCAGGGTTGGTCAAGTCGATGCCTGTGGACTTGCTTTACTGAAGAATTGGTATATGCTGACCCTGAATTGAACGACGTGCTTGTGGCCATCGTAATACGAGACCTTCCCGGTCCAATGCCTGCCTATGGTTCGCCTGTTACGACATAGCGCCCTCAAGCATGAACGAGAAAAGAGGTCGAGGGGATACCTGCGAGCGGCGATGATCTGGCGGGGGGCATGGGCGTCGCACATCTTCTCGTGAAAGGATATAAGAGGTCGGGTTATGGAAGAAAGGGCAATTGCTCAAATTGGTTCCGACGCCTGGGAGTGAGCATGAGCATGACATGCACACCCACGACGGTTCTATATCTTGTTTGGGTGGGGTCTAGACTACTAGGGAACGCAACGGAGGTAGGCAATTTGCTACGTGCTCAACGCCGATGCTCGGATATGAGCTTGAGGGCGAGAAGAATGGGATGAACTCGCGATCAGCTGACAATGTCAAGGCAGTGGTTATGGGATGAAGTCATGGGAAAAGGACGGCTAGAACGGACTCGGACCGGCCTCAGACAAGCACAATCAACTTTTCCGGCTGAGCGTCCCGATATTCGTATCGAACCTCTTCACCGACAAGGTCAGATTTATATTTGGTTCAGACGCTCTTCCTGACGAGCGCGGTCTTCCAACGCAAACCACACCTCTCTCGTGTCGTGCGGAACCTAACGCCAGAGTCAAACATGCACTGTCTGCATGACGTACTGATGTGACAGACAGGAGTAGCATCGGGCATCTGTCATGGACTGCGCATGGAATAACGGCAGATAGAAGCTACAGGCCTATTGTGATAGTTGAGTAGGTCGAAAGATGCATTTCAGGTCAAATTGCAGAGAGAGACACAGCGGAGAGACAGAGGCATACAGGATGTCCCGAGGCCCGGCATATTACTGTACGCGCGCCATGTGTCCGTTTCCCGACTTCGTCGTTGGATCCCACAACCGCAAGGACGACTTCGGAAGCTATTGAGAATACTGGTAGAGGCTTAATCAGCACAGGCTTACTACAGACGCAGCTGGCACCGCCGTTGCTAAGAGCTTGCGCAGAACACATACCAGTGGCAGAGGAGTATATAAACCTCCCCAGCCAGGTGTCATCTCGAATAATCTCAAAGCAACACCTCAAACCTCAACGACCACACGCACCGCTACACCAGAACCATGTCCACACAGAAGGCTTTGATTTTTCCTGAGAAGAATGGCGAGTGGAAATTGGCTGACCGTCCCATCCCCACTCCCGGCCCCGAGGACGTTCTAGTGAAGGTCGTCGCAGCGGCCTTGAACCCCGCTGACTGGAAGATCCCGGACTACAACATGATCTCCGCATATCCGTGGATCGCTGGCGGTGACGGCGCAGGCATTGTTGAGCAAGTCGGCTCTGCAGTGACCAATGTCGCAAAGGGCGACAAGGTGTACGTTTCCAGTCGGATTGTTACCCCGGGCGCTATACCAACTTCTGTCACGTGTTTGCAGCCTCTTCGAAGCAGACTGGGTGACAGTCGACAAGGCGACGTTTCAGCAGTACGCCGTCGTCCCTGCGCAGCTCACCGCAAAGGTACGTCCAGTCGCATCAATCTGCACGCATGCTCATCTGTCTGACCGAACGATGCCGTCGCTGTGCGCGCCTGGTTGCAGATCCCCGAGAACATCTCGTTTGATCAGGCTGCGTCCGTCCCGCTCGGACTCGCCACTGTTACGACCGGCCTCTGGAATCACCACCCCGATGCGAAGTCCGTCCACTTCACTGCGCCGTACGAGGAGGGTGGGCAGACCAAGTACGCGGGCAAGCCCGCGTTCATCCTCGGAGGCTCGTCTTCAGTCGGGCAATATGGTCCGTGGTCCTCTACCGTCTCATTCATGCGTGTATCGAAGCTCATCCGATTCGTGCATACAGCCATCCAGGTAGTGAAGCTCTCCAAGTTCTCGCCCATCATCACCACCGCGTCCTCCCACAATGAGGCGCTCCTCAAGTCTTTCGGCGCAACTCACGTCCTCGACCGCTCGCTGCCCGCGTCGACGCTTGCCGCCGAGGTCGCGAAGATCGCGGGGGGCAAGCCCGTCGAGTTCGTCTATGACGCGATCTCGCTCGCGGACACGCAGGCACTGGGCTACGAGGTCCTCGCGCCGGGGGGTGTGCTGGTCGTCACGAACCCCGTGGCGATCCCTGAGGAGAAGAAGAAGGTGGGCGACAACAAGAAGATCGTCAATGTTTTCGGGGTTGTGCACACCCCGGAGAACAGGGAGTTTGGTGCCGAGCAGTACAGCAGGCTGACGGAGTGGCTGAAGACGGGCGTGATTGTGGTATGTGTGTTCATTAAAGGCCGTGATGATATTGAGAGGACTTTGTTGACGGGAGCACATTATAGCCGAACCAGGTCGAGGTGCTGCCGAACGGCCTTGCAGGTATTCCGGAGGGTCTGGAGCGGCTGAAGAACAACAAGGTCAGCGGGGTCAAGCTCATCGCCCGCCCGCAGGAGACGCCGTGAGGTCTGGAATAATGTTCATCAGTGACTCCTCACTGTCTACCCTGTATGAGAATGCTTGCTCTGGAAATTCGAAGTGCGTTGTCCGCGCAGAACAGGACGTGGCTAGGTTTCTTCACTAGCGTAGACGGCGAGTGTGGCCGCTAACTGGAGCGCTTTGCGCTGAACCGTCAAAGCTCGTAACGAGTCCAGTTACATAACGAAATTCGTACCAGCTCGTCATTGAAGGTAGTCAAAGATGGTGTTCCGGTCTATCACTCTACGAAAGGGTTCGGGACACGATTCGGGAGGTGCAAATCCGTGATTCTGTCGAATCGACGGCGCGAATCGGACGAGCACCGCTCCCCGAATCGCGATTCTGCGCACTCGATTCACCTAATTCTCCCTTCTAGCTCATGTTTTCAGGATTCCAGTGCCCGAATCGACAACAAACTTGTCTACCAAATCGACGGTGACGGTGGTGGTCAGAGCTTGCTGAGGAATCGACGCCCGTTTCAAAGAGTTGAATATGATTACACCTAGCATTAACCATCGTGATCATCTTCTCATATGGATATCCAGCTGCCAGTTCCCTCCGCAGTTTGATACTGCCTCAGCTTTTGTTTTGAGCCATTTGTTTCGCAACAGTTTCCGAGCGAAAGGACCGCCAACATGCGCTCTACACGACTGTCAAATGACTCCTTCAGGATGGATTCGTTGAATATTGCTGGAAAGTACAGGTATGCTTTGATATATTTTTATGTATCGAGAACATTAGGAGGCCTGCTACAGCCGTCATGACGCACAACATGTGTCGAAGAGCTCGCTGACGATGTCCGGTTACGATAGACATAGATACAATAAGGTATGAAGACCATGCCATAATAGAGTCCATACGATCACCCCCCGAGGAGATAGAATATATATAAATCACGAGATGAGACACCTCCGCTCCTCAGACAATCAACGCGAGCAGATGAGCGGCGGTGGCAGACCATCAATGCCGGATCGCCGCCGCACATGGATCACCAGCTGGCCATTCACATCGAAGACAGCCCGTATGGACGCCATGTCGACGTCCGATTGTGCGAATAAAACTTCCCATTCGTAATGCGCTGCAGAAGCGCGAGAGGCGAGCCGATGCATGTATCGCGTGACACGTTGCAATGCGAGAGAGGACCGGAAATAACACAGGTCAGCTCGCTAGTACCACATCATCCTGGCCTGGATGCAGGGAAGAGAAGTGGAAGGCATCGCAGCCATGTGGACGAGAACGGAGTACGAGATCCGGAGAAGGGAAGGGTGCAGAGAAGGTACTCACAGTCGTGCTCTCGATGCCACAGATCCGCCACGACCGCGAGTCGTGCTCCCTTCTTCACCGAGATGGTGACCATCTCTGACGAGAGACCCGCCGGCAAGCGAACTTCCAAAGTGTGCTGCAATGGGGTAGAATAGAGAAGCATCGGGGGCGTCCGGCCGGGAGACGGCGCGCGCCTCGCGTGCGCGATAGGGGACTCTGGGATGAATGTCGAAGGTTGTGGCGATGGCGGCGCGAGGCCCGGAGAGTACAGCGATGACTGGAAAACGGACGGCGAAGGGAATGGCATCCGTGGGTGGAGCAGAGACGGGTTTGAGACCCCAGGAGAAGGCGCAAGAAGCGACTCGCTCGCGGGCGGTATGGCTAGCGAAGGCAGGGATATTGCGCTCTTCGACGCGCCCGACGTCGGTAATGCGGCGTACCGGACGGATGTAGCAGACGACATGCAAGGGTCAGAGGCAGAAGCCGAAGTATCAATTGAGGCCACTCCAGACGCCTCGAGCTTTATCCGCTGAGGAGCGCAGAGTTGGAGGGCATCCGCAGATGAAGACAGCGGGGTCGAAAGTGGGGAAAGGTCGTTTAGCGACACTGCCCGAGTGGCATGTACACGAGCATGTGCCTGCGCTTGTGCCTGTACCACCAGGTCCGGCAACTCGACTTGAGAACTACCAATGAGTCTGACGAGTGATAATCCAGGATCACTCTTCGGTCCCTCCGAATGTGCTTGCCAGCTGTGCTGGAGAGACGCGGCTGAGAGTCCCTGGGCTGAGTTGAAGTCGAAGCTCAAGTTCAAGGGGGCAGTGACGTGTGCGCTGGTAGGCGTACTCGAGCGGGAGCTAACAGGAAGGCCAGGACGCCACAGGAGACCTCTCTCGGGTTGTTGACGCTGGAACGTGGTGTCTGCAATGCATTCTGCTGGGAAACATGAATTACGCATGTGGGGGTGCGCGCGATGGGGTAATGGTAAGGCCAACATGAGCGCACGTCGTTCGAGTGACCGAATGCCCTGAACAGTCCGGAGGCACGCACCCGTAGCCCGTAGCCCATAGCTCGTAGCGACAAGGTGGTGCGATCGATAGAATTATGTACGCACCATTGATATCCTCATGGAGGTCCAGACGTGCAGGGCGCCCACGTCCCAGAGTAGCGTACGCCGCCACCCTCCTCCACCCGGAAGGCGTTGGTATTGTGTTCAGGTTGGGTATGTCTTCTGATGCGGCATCTTGGACGCTGGGCCGAACTCCGATAGTATCCTGCAGGACGGTTTCGACGCTGGGGAAAGTGGCGCTTGGCCTGAGTTCAAAAGAGTGGCCGCCCGATGTCGTCACAGAGGGTACACGAGGCCGCCGCACGCTGCCGGAAAGTCGGCGCGAGCACGCGGACATAGACATGATAGCGCAGTGAGGAGATCGCCTGAGAGAAGGAACAGCGTTCCAGGTTAGAAGTACTGCTAGAACACAGCCAAGCACGACCAGCGTGGGCACTCAGAATGTCGGAATTACAGAAGCTGCAAAGTATTGGCAGGAGCTACCGGAGCGTAGGCAATGCTATAGCCAGCGGCAGCAGGTAGTGGCTGGTGACTGGTGGGTGCGGCGCAAAGTCAGAAGAGAATGAGCTGATGTGGAGCACTTCGGAATAACCTGACACGTGTGGTGGCTGACACGGAAGCAATGTGCGTGGCCTGCCCATGGTGCAGCAACATGAGACTTACGATCGCGACTGGGCTAACATACATGAATGGCCAAAGTCAGCCTCATGCTAACATCGCGGGAGGGATGATCGTCCCTTTTGACCAAATGACTGACCGACAGTAGCACACTTGAATGAAGTGTAAGCCTTGGGGAAGTAGGGTAGACGAATACAGGTGAGCTCACCGTGAGAGGCCATACTGCATCCTTCTATCTGCTGTTCGATCGTTAAAGGTGTCTTCCGCTACTTCCATTATGTCCGAGATGAGAGCCTCAGGTTAACAGCTTGCGCATTCTACTACGGCTTCTGCCATGGCTCCGCCATATATACCTGCCTTCCCGGAGGCGCGATGTCGCACTAGCTGAAACCTAGGAATAAATGGTTCAACGTGTAGCACATGAACATCAAGCACTGACAGCGACACCACTTATTGTCCCACAACCCCTATACCAAAATAGCATCACCTGTATGTCCAGAACTCTATCGACAGCTACTAGCTAATTGATGGCTGTGGATTCTTGCCGCGATCGACACCCAGTGCGCAACAACCTGTGAAGTGCAAGTATGAGTAGCAGGGAGGCCTTGCCCTACGTAACAATCCTGGAAACATGCGAATATGGAACCCCTGATACAGCCCCAGACAGGGACCCAGTGTTTGGAAGACCACCTGAACGAATTGGCAGACAACAGGCACCGCGGGCAGAACACGAGAGTCGAAGCCTTGAGGATATGTTGACGAGACTTCTGCGCAACGCAACATAGCAGTCCATTGAAAACAAAGAAAAATACACAGACCAGTGCGAACTGCTACCGACGCGCTGCGTGGCATAACGATTCCAAATGTATATCCCGGCTCTAACCATAGCCCTTTGCCTGTCGTGAAGATAAGCATGAAGGTCGATGAAGAGTATGTCGTCCAGATATCACAGTCGGTCGTCGACGATAGGATCAGTGCGAGATTGGCCAACGCACACATGGTGACCGCTCCAGATGAGAAACATCCTAGACGATCGTTTTCGCCTTGACAAAGCGCAGTGATCATCTCCGGCGAGAGGAGCAAGAGGGGCAACCCACAGCAACTACGCACCAAACGGCTCCGCTGCCGAGCGACGCAGTAAACATGGAGCACACGTACTCATGACCCTCTGCGGCGACTTCCGCCGTTGCCGATCCCACAGACTGGCGACGCCCGTTCAGTGACAGTACCCCGCATTGACCATACTGAGCCACCACGTCCCTGGAGACCGTTGATGAACAAGCTCGTGGTCGAAAAGAGCAAGGACTGAACAGTCGAGCGGTGACCCATATCTGATGCCAGAACGGGGTGATCGCCCCTTCAAGCGCCCTTGTCCGTCCTCGAAAGGCCCTAAGTATACACTCAGCCCGGCGATCTATCCCGGGCCTCGAACAGAGGCCGGTGCGTTACCTGTTATCGCTCACCCGTTCCTTACCTCATTTCTGTCGCACAAGCGCTTGGAGAATAGAACAGTACTTACGTTCCGGTACGCGATAGGGACGCCGATGGCGCAATTTCGCCATGGCTGCTAACGATACCGGTGTGCGAACGCCGCATTGGTAGGGTCGTCGTGTGCAAGAGAAGCGTCAGAAGCCCCGATACAAGTCTGCAGCTCGGATGAAGGGCGGACGGAATGCGATCAGGAGGGGAAAGGGTTTTGGTACTACGTGGAGGGACATGCATATCACAGGCACCAGGCATCGCCAAGCAGTGCACAATGCAGAAGCAGAGAGATAAATTCAAATAGAGTATGTAGTGCTGGGCAACCCGCCGTCTGGGAAAGCTTCGGATCTTTGAGTGCTCTATAGCTAGCTTGAACGCTGAGACTGGGGTGCAAACCTTTGATCTCGCGTCACGTATGTTATCTCTCATTCCATTCAGTGCTCGGACGTTGCGCACCGGTCGAGTGTTGCTTATACAGACGGTAGTACTGCGCAAGGGCTAGAACAGTGCACATACTCGTCGTCCCTGCATGCACGTGCGTTCGGGTCCACCACGACCAGTATTATTCCGTCATCAGCCCCCATTGTGCGAGAGACGTTCGACCGGAGCTCAGATTAGCTATTCGTAGAGAGATGCATCTGGCCGAGCGTACCGTTAGCGTGATATGCCATCAGGAGCAGTGGCGTCCACGTAGAATTCCACGTCAGGGCAACGATCTCCGAAAGACCGGACCGCTCACGGGATCAACCAACATACATACAAGCTATGTGCACTGACATCGAGATTTAGTGTGCCGACAGAAGTACATACCGCCGCAACCTGTATGCGTCAGCTGAGGGAGGGCATCTGGTCTCTGATTCATGGCTCAAGTCTGCGACGTTTGCGCATACAACAAGGTGGACGACTTCTACGCCGGCGTAACTTCATGCGTCCGAGCACGAGGCAAGTGGTCATGGGAAACAGTGCATCGCCGCGAGCCAGGATCGCGAAAGTGGCGGAACTCAAAGACGACCGAAGCCCCTTCGTCCGATTTCCAGCGACACAGAATCGCAGGAGGGCGCCGCCTCGAGGCAGGCCCTGTGCGTACGCTGGGCATCGCCGAAGCATGGGCACGAGGTCTTGGAAGGCGAACGGGGAATGAATGGCGTAGCGTTCGGAGGCATTCTGAAGGTCAAGCGAAGTGAACCTTGACTCTTGAAGCCTGAGCTTGTTGCCTCGAGGCTCACATAGTTTCCCAGGCTAAGGGGAGGGAACACGCTCACGGTGCAGTGGCGCGACCTCCTATCACGGGCGGGCTGCTGAGGGAGCTGTTGGCCATGTAGACGGATGTGAGACTCCTAGAAATGGCGCGTGGGCGATGTTGCTGCCACAACGTTTTGGAATGCCTGGTATAGCGATATCGTCCGAAATTGACACTTCGCGAGACCGGCCAAAGACATCCTGCCCTTGGTTGACGAACGGGGACAGCACTGCCTGCGAATGTAGTCGAAAACAGTGTGCCGAAATTGGGTTGATCGATATGTACAGCTCCACAACACGAGCATTCTTGTGACGTGACCCGGGTGCAACCTGCTAATCACGCGTTCATACTCGCATACAAGACGTACCTGGCCAAATCCCTGATAAGAGTTGCCATCACAGACCACCGAGTGATGCTGGAGCTGAGACGCTATGCATCGCGGAGATATCATAAAATCATGGATCTAGCATCGTCAGTAAGCGTATTCGATGCAGGAAGTCACACCGATCGACTCCTATTGCTGCCTGCTATCCTTGCTGTAATTAGACCGTGGCGCCGCCAACTAAAAAGGAAGTCCTTATACCTGATGACGGAGGTGTTGAGCATTTGGAATATAGCGTCGGGCGACGCCGTAGCTGACTACGGGGCGTGATGCATCACAGGAGCGAGAGATACTTAAGTATGGAGAAACAACAGTCAGGCGGGGCAGAACTGAACCCGAGCGAACGGTACACCGTGCCGCGCTGTCCATCTCCCGCCTCAGGGTACATATGTATGTTGCCTGGCCATATCGCGGAGACTATGCCAAGCGTGCGAGTCACGTGAAGCTGGGGTGTGATGTAACGTGCTTGACACAGACTTGTTCTCGCGAAAAAATGTAGACTATTGGACGCTGGTTACATTTCTCTCTGCGTGATTACATGTAAGCAACCCGTGCTTCGCATACTAGCACGTACCTATGCGGATGGGCTTTGTGGCGGCCGCCAACAAGGTACCGATCGCTCGTGCCGCGGCGAGGGAGTGAGCCGTTCAGAGAAGTGGTGTTTTGTTGGACAAGCCGTCGGCATGTTTATAAGGTTGGTCCAGATGTATGCTTGTTCATATTATCAATCGCGGTACGCGATGTGACGCGTACGATGACTTCAATTTCAGCACGAGCAAGTCTCGGCCACCCCCGCGCGCACTGCGAAGGCTTATTGGAACTGCAGAGATGAAGAACGCGTCACAAGATGGAATCATACGTACGTGCACCCACATCCCATATCTGACCTCCGTGCGACAACCACCGCCGAGGGTTCCGGAGCCACCACGGTGTAACGAATGGAGTCGGTGGCGTCGCGAGGGCACGATTGCCAAGCTATGCAGTCACTGAGACCGTGGTGGGAGAGTCGCATCGACCGTGAGGAGTACTCGACGCACTAGCGCGGGATTGTCGGTCAGCATAGGCGGGCGAGGGCTGGAGACGGGCGTGTTGGTGTCATCAGCTGGCCGCGCGGGTTGGAGGCCGCGGTATCGCGAGCGGGAGAAGTGTGGACGAAGTGGAGAGACGAGGAGCATCAGCTGCGCGCGAAGTGGGCCCGACCGTGGTCGTCGTGATCGGCAGCTGCGTAAAGCGGCCGGGTGCGAGTTCTGTGTGCTGTGTGGCCTGGTCGATGATGGTGAGTCGTCTGTCGTCACCGCAGAGCCCCGGTCGCAGGACAGCCCGACCGAGATGTGGCACATCATTCAACGGCACCGACTCCAGCTCGTCACGAATCGCGCCAGGAGCACCTTCGCAGGGAGATATATGAGGACGACAGCGGCAGGCATCGGGAACGTCGCTGAAGCGAACGGCGGCCAAGAGCAGAGGACGTCGCGGGCTGCCAACGCGCGCCCGGAACGCGCGCCGAAGAGGGACAGTGACGGAGCGCGACCTCGGTGACCAAGCTGCCTGCGCGAACCCGGACAAAGCGCCCCCGCCCAAACAGGCAAAGTGGGTGGCGTGATGGGGTAGACACAGCCCAACGCTACATCGAAAGGGGCGTGAAGGATCCGGAGATGCGGATAGGCCTGGACCTGCCCACAGTCCTGGGTCGCGACCGGATAGGCAATGGTGCTGATCATGGGGTGCGGCCGTGCGAGAGAGAAGCCACACCCAACGAAGACGGCGAACGGGCATGGGAGCGGGGTCCCTGCGGGAGCTGTCGCGCTTGCACTTGCGCTCGCCGTGCTGCCCTCCGGTGAGGACACAGGAGGCAGGCAGAACACAGGCTGGGCTCGTCGCGGCGGCAGATTGGCGGGACGAGGGGCGGGGACAAGCGGGAGGCGATAAGGAACGATCGGGGATCTGAGATTGCGTTATGAAATGGGCGAGACGGGCGGCTGCGGGGAGACGGAGGGGCCCAAAGACAACAGCGGCCTCTGGCGAGAGCAGAACAGATGCCTGCGCTGCTTCGCTAGAAGCTCCTTCCAAAGCCAGTCGCTCGGGGCGCGAACTCGCATCAAACAAACCCAACCCCTCCCTCGTCGCTACTCTATCTCCTCTCAACTCTATTTCTCCTCCTCTCCCCTCCTCTCCCTCCTCTCGACCTCCCCACCGCCATGCACACCCCGCACGATGATCCCGCCACCGTCCATGGCCTCGCTTACCCCGCGTCCTTCCTCCAATCCCTCCCCGTCCTCCGCCACCGCCAGGACCCTCATCCGCCCATTCGCGCACTCACCGCCGCCCAGTTCTCCGAGCTCCATTATTCGCACCTCACCACTCACGCACCCGATCATGTTCTCTTTCCCTTCCTACACGGCCTTGAAGGCGACAACGAGCAACAGAATGCCTTCTTCGCCTCCTCGCGAGACAAGGGTGACGTCCCGTCTTTCCGCGGGCTTGTCTGGGTCGCGTGCGACGAAGACGACGAGGAGATGTGCGATGCCGAGGACCTCGACGACGATGACGACGACTACTCGACCAGCTCCTCGCTGGACTCGTTCGAGCCTGCCGATCTCGAGGACGATGTTGCCATGGAGCTCGACCCGACGGTCGAGGGCCCCCTGATGAGCGGCGTCCCACCACCTGATCCTATGAAGAAGGTCTCGGTCACGTCCCCTCTTCCCCGCCTCAGCGCGAGCGCGAACTCGACACACCCGCCGCCACCGCCACTCGTCCACACGAAGCCATCCTTCTTGACCTCGAGTTTCCGCGTGCGGGAACTCTTGCGCACGCGGCCGAGTGAGCAAGGCACTCCGGAGAACGTCTTTGTCGAGCCTCGCATACCAGACGGGATCAGCTTGCGGAACTTTGGGATCCAAGTGGTGAGTGTCGGCTTGTTCCTTTCCTTGTGGCGTCGGCGGATGTGGAGGACGCTGCGGATTCGGCAGTCGAGATGAGGAAGCGGGCGACATGCGTTGCCCTTAATTGTCGGCTGTGTCATCGCGCACGCTTCGAGGAAGGGAAGCTGCGGGAGTTGCGAGGCCTTCACAGAAACGTGGTGAAGGGCGCTTCGAGACGCTACGAGACCCCACCCGGACGCGAAGAGGGCTTGCAGATCGCCCCCGTCTGGCATCTGCGCTCTTACGGTATGTGCCACTGCCGCGGTGTGCCTCCGCCGCCGCACCCCCGGACCTCATATTCCTGCCGCGTGTGAACGCTTCCATCGCTCGACGTAGAGTTTTGCTCTCCGTATCCATGCTCATACGTTGTTACAGCCAATATATGCTACTATCTCCGACCTTGTTGTCTACTCTCCCCGCGGCCATACGCGACACGCGATAGCCGCCGCGGAGAAGTTCAAGCAGGCAGTAGAGATCAAGCACCAGGAGCGCCGCGCTCGCGCGCCGAACCCTGATGCGCTCGTCGAGTACAATGTCTTTGTACTCGACGCTTCTCCAGCCGAAATGGCTGAGAAGCTCCCCCACCTTGTCGCCCGCACAGACGAGGCCTCTGGCGCGCACACGGATAGCACCGATGCGCATGCCCAAAGGGAACCCTCCGACGACCTTGTCCTCCGCCTCCGTGCAAACACGGTCGATTTCGCCCAGCGCGAAAGGGAGGAGATGCGTGACCTCACTCAGGCGTCCGAGATCGTTTCCGTCGTCGGGTCCTCGTCGAGCGCAGACCCCGAATCTCTCGCGGGTTCTAACCCCTCGTCTCATTGGGAGCCCTCCGTCGGCCAGATTTTCCTTGGCAACTCGAACGACGTCCCTCTTACCCCTGATCGTCGAATCCGCATGCGTACTATGCGTGGTGACGATGATGACGACGACGACGCTTATGACTGGCGGACCAACGACCCCACTCTGGGATATGGGTATGATCTCTGCATTGAGTGCCACGACTACGCCCCGTTCCCTACCTCCGCTCACCTTCGCGCTGCCGAGGAGCATATCCGCCTCCTCGAGAAGCGCTGGATCGAACGATGTGTCGCAGACATGGAGGGTCTCGACTCCAAAGACCCCGTTCAACCGCGTCCACCGCCGAACGCATCTCACGTCATACACTTGCCTTTCCCGAGTTCGCCCGCCTCTTCCGTTGTCACCGTCAACACGCTCCTACCCTTCGTTCAGTTCTTGGAGAGACTCATCCAGCCCGTTGATGGTTCCCTTACCTACGAGGCTGCGCATGAGCAGCTGTCTCCTCCACGAACGCAGAATGGCTTCGACTCACCAAACAGGCACGACGCTGCTAGTTCGGGCTTCACGCCCAGCTCTCTGCCACCTCCGAGCTCCTTCCCTACTTCCTTCTTCCCCTCTTCGCCGCCAACGCCTCACACTGCATATACGCGCGTCCGATCTACCTCCGCCACTTACCTGCCGAATTCGTCACCATCGACGCCCATTTCCATGAGCCCCACGTCAGCGATTCCTGTCCCTCTTCGGACGCGCCCGCTGAAGATCTTGATCTACTCTGCCGATGGCTACACCGAATCTTCCGTCCTTGCGCTGTCCATTCTGATGGCCCTTCATGGAATCTCCCTCCCCGAGGCATATCTCACCCTCCAGGTCGAGAAACGCCGGAGCTTCTTTGTGTACCAGAGCGATCTGGGCGTGCTCCGCCGTGTCGAGGCGAGGCTCGAGAAGGATCGCGCCGCTCAATCGCAGTCTCAAGCACCTAGACACCCCTCTCCCGGTCCTGCAGGTCCAGGGCATGACGATGATGGCAACTGGAGCCGTTCTCTCGGACATGCGGCTGCGAGGTCGGTACAGTTCGCCAATCCTGTGGTGAAGGACCCTGCGGATATTGCCACGGGCGTGAGCGCACCCAGCGTGGTCGCGCACCCTCTCCGCTCGCGCTCGGAGTCTGAAGCGGACGTTACCGCGCCAGCTCTCACACCAGGACGGCCTCGCTCGAAGACTATGCCTCCGCAGCGGATACCGCCGTGGCGGGACCACCAGGTTTGGTTCAACGACCCCAGGTTCGACGGAAGCTTCCCCAGCCGGGTGCTGCCGTTCTTGTACCTTGGCAACTTGTGAGTTATTCTTTGCAACGGATGACGACGTTGCAACCGTATGCTTATCGCTGCGCGGCTTGGCAGGAACCACGCCTCGAACGCGTTCATGCTGCACGCACTCGGGATCACGCACGTCGTGTCCGTGGGCGAGTGCGCGCTCGTCCCTCCCCCGCATATGGACACCCCACACGCTGGGCCGAACACTGCGGCGTGTGCGATGCCCAACCCGAACGCGCACTTCATCCCGGGCAAGGGTCCCGGGGGCCAGGGTTCGCTGTGGATCGAAGAGCGGGAGGGCAGGATCAAGGTCCTCGACATCAAGGGTGTATGTGACGACGGGATCGACACGCTCGAGCCGCAGCTGGAGCCCATCTGTGAGTGGATCGACAAGGCCCGTGAGGAGGGTGGGAAGGTGCTCGTGCATTGCCGCGTTGGAGTGTCGCGCAGCGCGACCGTTACTGTAAGTGCCCGCCTCATTCGTGCTTTGTGCTTGTCAGGCTGACATGTATGCTGGGGGCAGATCGCGTACGTCATGAAGCACCTTGGGCTTTCGCTGGTGGATGCATACCTCATCGTGCGCTCGCGCCGGCTGTCTGTGCTCATCCAGCCGAACATGCGCCTGCTGTACAACCTCCTCGGGTGGGAGATCAAGCTCGCGCGGGAGCGCTCTGAGCGTGCACTCGCGAACGTCGACGATGAAAAGGAACGGGAGGAGAAACGGAAGATCAGGATGCAGTACGAGCTTGCGCGCGCGCTCAACTGGCCGTACCTTGCGAAGGAGGTGCACGCGCTCAACGAGAAGTACCTGCACTAACATCGCTGCGGTCGCGCGTGATCCTCTTCGCTGTCGTGCTGCATCTTGCTATCGGCGGTCGCTCTGCATGCTTTGACTGTCAACAGCTCCATTCCTGCCCCCTGCATATGCTTGACCGCACCCGTCGTCGCTCGTAGCATGCCGTTGGTGTCACCCCTGCTCGTCGATATCGTCTCTAATCTGTCTCCCGCCCTATCACCATCGGATGGTAAACCACGTTGTAGTTGTTCTATTTGTGTAGCATGTTCGCGCTGCCCTGTGCCCCTTACCAGCCACGTTTTAGTCTGTCCTCGTTCTCTGTGCATCGCGTTTCCACCATCCACGCACGTCTTCATGTAGTTTGTCTCGTTCTCTCTCTCTATCTCAACATCCCCTGCATATTTCCATGTACACATCTGCATCTCGTCTCGTCCCGGATCGCCCTTATCACCACCAGCTCTTCTCGTTTGTCTGCATAGTGTGTACGCTACGCTTGATATGTATATGACCACGGAGTAATTCACGGCTCTCTCTCTTTCGTGTCGTCTGGCTAACGTGGGTGTATGCGTACAAATCGTGAGCATACCGGCTTCATCAACGGTATACGAGGTGTATGGCTTTTGGCGTCTTCTAGCCACTGAGGTGAGGTGCTCGGGAGTAATGTCTCGGCGCGCTTGAATTTTCACCGTTTGTTGACCGCAACTGATTAATGTCCTAAAGGAACAGCGGTCTTTGCGCTGAGGCGCCGCTCCCGTTCTCCACCAATGAGGATTTGCACCCCGATTGCGAAGACGAGATCTCACATAGCTTCAGCAGATCCCCTAGGCATGCTTCCCACGGCCGCTGATTGGTGGAGAGCTCGTCTTCAGCCAATCAGAATGGCGAATCGTTGAAGTAGGATGAGCGCCGAAGTGCTGCTGAAACTCTTTGGTATCGGATCAACAATGTCCTCTTGTTCGGTCCCACAATGGTGTCTGTTTCCTTCGCTGCCTTCGTCTGTGTCCTGCACTCGGGTCGTGTCGCCAGGAAACCTACCTCGGGATTCCCTACGAGTGATAGTATAACTCGAAACTCTTGTCTCCTATACTCTACGTAGTGCCGACACGGGTACAGTTGGCTACCTGGGAGCCCCCAGTACAACGGCTAACCACGTGTCTAGAAGCACATGTCAGAGTCGGGACGCTTCGGTAACAATTTAGCAGGTCATTGTGAAGCTCTCATAAGGGGGCAGGCTCGACCAAATGGACCTCAGCACTGTGCGATCCATGGGCATCTCTCCCTCTAGCCATTCTGTGCTCGTGCCAACGCCCGCTAACCTGCATCTCAGATCGTACTGGCACCGACGTCACACCAGTCCGCTTTCCGTGGATCAGCATGCGCATCCAGTTCTCTTCTGTTATGACGTCCTCGTCGAGGTGTTCAACTCCCTCGATTTGAAGAACCGGCTGGACGTTGCGACGTGCGCGCGAAGTGTCCGGGTTTGTTAGGCATGGCTAGTCCCTGCTTCCCAGGCACTCTGGAGGTCGGACAACGGACAGTCGCTGCAAGACTTGTATCACATTCTCCGGGCTCACCATTCCGGGATCATTAGTGTCGAATTCTTGGCAGAGGCAAGTACTTATGTAGTGAAAGCGCTCGTTGACTGTCACTGCGACCGAACGTGACGTAGGTCGTACGACACAAGTTCCACAGGCGACAAGACGCTTGGGACCTATTCTTGCACTACGGATCACAAATCCGAGCGCTGAGGCGCAGCGACTACGACTGGCGGGACGATCCTGCTGTGGTCAGAAGGGCGGAAACGGAACTCATAAATTCGCTCATACGTCGCAACCATGGCCACACGTTCCTCCCTTCCTTGCGGTCAGCAGAATGGGATGAGTACCCGGAGACGCGGGGCGCCTTGTTCTCCCTCGTCCCTCCTTCTCTCAGCACTCTCGACCTCACCCTACACTCTAGCATGAGGCAAAAGGACATCGAGTCTTTCATGCTGCAACTATCCGGCGCAATCCACGGTATACACACCTTGCGCCTGACGACTGCGCAGAACGTCTCGGTTGTGGGCTTGGCGTATCCCCCACACCTTCGTCACCTATCCCTGGACCCCTACCGCATCTCGGTCGACCCGGCGGAGCTTCAAACACTCCTCTCTCACCTTCGACTCGAGAGCCTCTCCGTGCATATCTCAGAGTGCCACAGTTGGTCTGCCCCGGTACAATTGGGGAAGACGCTACGCAAGCTCCGCATCGAGGGTGGCTGTCTCGACTTGACCGCCTTCATATCCTATGCTTACGCGCCCAACCTCTGTGAGCTGGAGCTTTCTACCAAAGGCGCGATTGATCAGATGCTGTATGAACCAGCAGCGCATCGGCAGCTATCTGCCGCACTTGCGGGGAACTCTCGACTCGTGCGAACGCTGCGGTCGCTCACACTCGAATACTCCACACATTCGTCCCCGCTTCTCCTTGGCAAAACCGGACCCCCCGTGGTTTTGTTCTCCGACGTGCTCGGACCTCTTGTCCCCGGTCTCGCTTCCAGCCTGGAAACGCTTGCCGTGAAGTACTACCATGAAGCGGCGATATTGACCGATGACGAAGTCTTGTGTCTAGCGCAAGCGTGCCCGACGCTGAAGCACCTCACGCTGTCGCTGGGAGCGAGAGAAAGGGAATTGACTGTTCCCACGAAACTTCCGACCATTGCTGCACTACATCACATTGCACAGTGTTGTCCTCTCCTCACATCCCTTGACATTGAAATCGACGAAGACGAAACGAAGCCTGTCTCGCCGTCGTGGGTGGCTGACCACCCATTACGCGTGCTCCATCTCGCGGTTCGGTCCTTCACGAGTCGCGCATGCGACCGTCTAGATTTGGAACACCAGGTTTACAAGATATTTCCGGCACATTTCAGGGACCAGGATATTGCATTTTTCGTATCACTGAATAATGGACACATCAGCTCCTCTTGTACGTAGCTATGCCCCTGTGGGAAGGGGCGACGATTTCTAGGCAGCTGACAAGGAAGTGGAACTAAAGTCCATAATTTTCTGCTTCGGAGAAGTCATTCTGTTGTCGTCGTATATGCTCGTCCAATACTCTCGGTTCAGAGACGAAACTCTGCGCCCCCGAAGTATTTGCCTCACTCACACTCTTGCTTCTCCAGCTCGATACACGTGAGATGGGTGGAAGACAGTCACGGTTGTGTCTCGCCTCGAGGAGAGTGATTACCCTGCACCCAGAAGTCCCGTCATAAAATTGTCCACACAGAACCCATGGTATAGGACGGGTGGTTGCGGAAGCCGAGACAAGGTAAAGGACGCTGCAGGATGTGCTCACTAGTCGAGCCCGGCGAGAAGAACAAGGGATGTGATCCGCGAGACAGAAGATCTGCGATGTGCTTGGCGCTTTCGGTCATCTCCGTTCCGGTGTGGCATCGGCCCGTTAGGAGCGGTACCCGTTCCCGGTTCGCTTCACTGCGAACGTTTCAATCGTCTTGCTGGCATGGTTGGTCCATCAGGTAGGTCAGTCGTGTGTATTTGCGTCGCTCGGTGTGAACACTTCCTTGCCGCAGTTTTCGCCGGTCTCCCACCGCGACCCAGCGCATCCGTAACGTCAAGAGCCTTGAAGCAGTTAGACGAGAAGAAGCGCAAGAATGCTGCCCGGCGTGAGGCCTCCCGCCGCCAGCAGACCACGAGCCATCCAGGCTTGGACCAGATCTCCCCACCACCTAATGCTGTGTTTTTGCTAGGGGACGTAAACTCCCTCCCCCTACTAATCCCAGTGCATGTCGATACAGCTCCATTAAGCACGACAATAATCGCTCGCCCGCCCGTCCACCACATGCTGAGCGTGCCACCGGCTTTGAAGTCACCCAATCTGTCGGAAATAATAGGAGAACGCGCTCTGGAGGAGTTCCACGACAGTGACCATCCTATACGCACATGCCTCGAGGATGGGATCCCCACCTCCATGCATAAACGTGCACGGTTGAGCGAGGACATGGCCAAGGGTGGCGCGATTGACAACGAGATGCTCGACAACACGAGCAGCTCGACCGACCCGGGCAAACACCAAAAGTGAGTTCCGACGTCATCTTCCATATATAGTCCCTCCAGGCTTACAGCTTGTAGTTGCACGGGCATTCAAGTAGCGGCGTCGGCGTCAGAGCAGCCGCAGAGCGCAAGCCGCCGCCGCCGCCGTCGCGCGTGGAAGGACCTCACGCCGGAGCAACAGCTTAAACGAGTCATCGCGAGTAGAATCCGGAGGGCCCGCAAGTTGGCCTCTAGTGCCCTGACTGAAGAGAGGACGAGTGAGTTTGCTAGAGCCTTTCGCGGGGTGTCATCGCTGCAGCTCATAACATTGGCAGCCCCGACCATGGGGACCTCAACCATACCCGAGGAGCGGGATGATAGCCGACACGGGCGAGGAGCCGAGGAGGTGCTTTGTGAGAATTGCTCTTCACGCATCTGAGGAGGACGAGTACCATCTGAGCCTGTCACATTGCTTTGATAAATGGCATGGAGGAACAGTGTAATGGAAGCGCGAACATCAAGTTGACGGGTCCTGATAGCCCGGGGCTTCTCGACTTTTCAATACAGCACGAGTCGTGTCTGACATGCGAGCTCGTCGTCGCCCCAGATTTCTATATGCGATTTGGTATCCAAGGCACCCATCGGAAAGCGACAAAGTGTTTGAGCTGTACAAGGAGCTCGCATGTTCTCGGCTCCCTGACGCCTTCTCATCTTCCTAATGTCTTCGTAGGGCTGTACACCATCGCATTCCAAAGGATGCAAAAGGATAGCATACCGAAGCCCGGAGACGTAGTAACACTTAGGAATATGTCCAGAGTGAGTGTCGTGGGGCATAACACTTACGTCCATATCTACAATTTGGTCAGTGCCGAGCGGTATCTTAAGGGGATGCTCACTTACCAGTCTCAAGCCGATTAAGCGGTGATCGATGACGCCTAAAGGGCAATAGTGGAGCAAAGAGATTCTATGCGGGAGTCTCTGCCGCAGATTGGTCGACTCACCATTGCGGAGGTTGACAGGTATCAGACCACATAACACGATTGACGGCGTCCTGCGGGCGTACTCTGACCCCTGTACGGCTTACAGCGCTTGAAATGTCAGAATGGCGGTGTTGGTCAATGCGGACGAATCCAAGGACCGCCCCAAGAAGCATCAAGACACATTATCCAGTCTTCTAGACATCTGCATAGCTGTTGAACAGCTTAGGATACTGTAGAACATATAGGAAATGCTCCTGACAGGATGCAAGGGATGCAGTCAGTCAACTGACCATCGGGCATGCTACAACTCCGAGGCGCAGCGCTTCCTGGCGGGGCTTCTCGCCGGTTATGTCCACATAGCACAAGTTGCCCTGCGTCGTAGGATGGACAGCTGAGGGGCTTCGGCGTAGCGCAGACTTCTCCGTATGGTCCCCCATTGGAACTACAGCATAGATCCGGCGATGTAACGTACAAACATGGCTTGGAGACGCGATCACGCTGTCTCTTGAGGACGCGCAATCAGTTTCGTGCCGCTAACTTTGAATGCTTCAAGACGAGCAAGGCCCTCCGGGATTCCCGCCAACCCTCCTGGAAGAATCTCAACCTTGTTGGGCTGAATCCAAAAAGTCAGCGGACATGCCACAAGGCGTGAATGGCGATACAACCGTACCTTCACAATCCCCTGCTCCAGCCACTCAGTCAAACGCTTGTACAGCTCCTCGCCGCACGGCCGGCACTCCGGGTGCTGCACGTTCCCAAATACGTTCGCTATCTTCTTTCCGTCCGAGGACTTCTTGAGCTCAGAAGGGATCAGCTCCGGCAAGACGATGACGAGCGAGCCGCGGGGGGCGAGGGCCTCGTATGCGAGCGACTGGGTGTCGGCCAGGGAGATCGCATCGTACACGAACTCCAGCGGTTTCCCGCCCGTAAGCTTGGGAAGCTCTGCGAGGATCTGCGAGGCCGGGAGGTTGCGGTCGAGCACGGTCGTCGCACCGAGCGACTTGAGCAACTCGGTGTTGTGCGGGGAGGCGGTCGTGATGATCGGGGAAAAGCCTTGGTACTTCGCCATCTGGATGGCTGTATCCATAGATTTGAAAATCTGGATTCCGCATATCAACAGATAGGTGAAGACGAACCATATTGTCCGACAGACGAGGCACCTCCAATGATGAAGGCAGGCTTGCCTGCGTATTGGGTCAAGCCGCCCTCCTCCCAAGGAGGCGTCAGACGGATGCTCTTCTCCGTCCGAGGGTTGTGATCCCAAAGAGCGAGGACGACGGTCGCGAGACCTAACGGAATTGACGCAGCCTGATCAAAGGATATGCCCTCTGGAATCTAGCGACTGTGTCACATCCGGCTTCGTTCTTACTGCAACTACTATGGGGACATACCTTTGCTGTGACAGGCGCAGGGACGAGACAGTATTGCTGGAATGTCGCATATGGGTTCGAGAACCATCCCTGGAAGACGCTTTCATCCAGAAGTCGCGCATCCACCTCATCAGCACACCGCCCGAACGGCAGAGTGATGCACGCTCACATCTTATCGCCCTTCTGGAGCGTCGTGACCTCCGAGCCGACCTCCTCGACGATCCCGGCACCATCCGTGCCAGAGATAAACGGGAACTCGGGAATGAGGGCGGTGAAAGGTGAATCGACGAGTTTCCAGTCGATAGGGTTCAGTGCGGCGGCTAGCACTTTCACGAGCACGTCCTGCGGGCCGGGGCGTGGGATCGGTGCGTCGCCCACGTACCATTTCCCGGCGCGTGCGGGGAGGAGTAAGGCCTTCTGTGTAGCGAGGTGGGCCATGCTGTGATTGCGAGCTTGGAAGTTGTATTGAGGAAGGTGGGACCTGAATGTCGACTATGTGTAAACCCGAGCCGTAGTCATATATCGACTGAGATGCAATCGCATGGGATTTGGGCGTAGTATTTTTGTGATCTGTTTGTACCGATACTCAGTGTGGGAGCCGACGGGTGGTGCATTAGTAAATGTTTGTCAGCAGACGGAGTCCCGGTGGCACCCATAGTGATCGACCTTCTCAAGTAGCCTTCCGAGGTCCAACTGACAAGCACGGTAGCAATAGAAAACTGTGACGATTTAAGAAAGTGTGAGCAAAACCGTGAGTTGGGGTGGTGGGACGATCTCCTGGAAGAAATCAAGAGCTATGAAGGAAGGCAAGAAGAGGGCATAGTGTAATTGCATATGCTGAATCACGTATAGCGACGAGGTACCGGATGAGCCAAGATCATCACATGTTTGTCCTCAAAGCCCCGGACACAAAGCGCTGCGAACCTGGAGACCTCAGAACCACAAATGAGTCGACTGTGTCATCTTCCGCAAGTAGCACATGGCTGGTCATCCGGGATCAAAGATAATCCATGAACGAGCGAGACTCTGTACAAGTATGTGGGAGGAAGCTCAGCTTGGGACAAGTCAGAAGAAGGGGCCCTACTATGTAGTAGGAGAACACAGACGGCACTAAGATGAGATCGTCATTGCTTAAACATTATATATACATGTAAGGTTAGCGTAGCGTTGGCAAGATGGCCGAGCGGTCCAAGGCGTGTGACTCAAGCGAAAGCTTGCCTGCTTTGGCGGGTTTCTCATCTGGGTATCCAGGCGCGGGTTCAAATCCCGCTCTTGTCACTCTTTTTTTCTTTTATTTCCTCTTTCCGCGCGCGGATCTCGGAAGGTCGGAACGAGGCTGGAGAGAGGGCCGGACCGCCTGGACGTCATCCGGGTTTGCCGAGGACCGTCTGCCCGCATGGAACAGCGATCATCCTCAGTGATCTCCTTCGACGACCAGAACTACTTATGAGCACCATCGATCGGTCCCAGCCTAGTTCACAGTCCCACTTTGTCTTTACACCTCCCTAACTTTGTCTGCAGTCATGGCCGCACAGCTGCCCATCCCAGTGTTTACGTCGCTAGATCAGGCCTTTCCTGACCTCCAGACGGCTGCGGTACAAGGGTACGTATCTCGTGCGATCACCATCCTTGTGAAGCTGACAAGATGCGCCAGTGTGCGCTACAAGGAAGTCGTAGAAGAGTACGAGAAGCGTTTCGGGCACAAGCCTACGTACATCGCGCGCGCTCCCGGAAGAGTTAAGTATGTCCCTCCCACGAGAACGCTACTGAGCGACTGAGTAATATACATCCCTGCTTGCCCTCAGCCTCATTGGGGAGCACATCGACTATGTCCTCTTCGGAGCGTTCCCCGCTGCCATCGAACGCGATATTCTCATCGCATGTGGACCCTCCCTGCCTTCCTCTACGTCTGGTGCGGCGGAGACCCTGACTGTTGGTGGTGTACGGGCAGAAAACCTCAACCCCAAGTATGCCCCGCAGACCTTTGCTCCCATGCTCAAGACAGCCGGACCATCCGCACAGGAAGAGGCGGATGCGGCGAGCACGGTTCATGCTGAATCGGCTTGGCACTTGGACATCAATACGCGCGAGCTGCGATGGGAGAGTTATATCAAGGCTGGATACTACGTGAGTCGAATAATATCAACCTACTCTGGTACAGCCATGGCTGAATTTCGCTGCGTAGGGTGTCCTCAGTCGCTTCTTCCCTGCCGCGCTTGCTGAAACGGACAAGCAAGCTCATCCTGTCCCCGTCGATCTCCTCTTCACTGGTTCCGTTCCTTCAGGATCCGGTCTCTCCTCTAGGTAAGACTCACGTTCGCGATTTCAGCGCCGTTCTTGTTGGAACCTGTTGCTTTCCTAGTGCGGCGATGGTCGTAGCGTCTACGCTTGCCTTCCTGACCGTGAATAACAAGCTCGATGGTGTCACGAAAGGTTCGCTCGTCGAGATGGCCATGGAGAACGAGAAACGCGTAGGTGTTAACAGTGGAGGGTGAGTGTTTGTCCATCATCATTCTGACGGGCGTACTCATTCCTGAATGCGCGTTATCGATAGGCTTGACCAAGCCGCATCTGTCATCTGCACGCCCCACTCCGCGCTCTATGTCACATTCTACCCTAAGCTAGACGCAGAACTCATTCCGCTCCCTACTCCCCGCACGAGCCCCCGCGCGGTCTTCGTCTGCGCAAACTCCCTCGTCGTTAGTGACAAGGTCGTCAGTACGTCTCAGTTCACCTCACGTCTCCCTCCCACGTCTCCCTCTGACTAACGTCCGCGCCCCACTCAGGCGCAAAGTGGCACTACAACTTGCGCGTCGTCGAAACCCTCGTCGGCGCGCGCGTCCTCGCGAACAAGCTCGGTATCACGCTCGGGCCCAACGAGCGCCCGACGTTCCGCGTCATCCTCTCGCGCTGGCTCGGCGCCCCAGAGTCCGGGCTCGACGCGGACGGCCTCAAGGTGGGCATTGAGCGCTTCCTGCCCGAGGTCGAGAAGCTGCGCCCGCCGCGCGAGGGCCGCCCTGCGGGCGAGGAGGGTGTGACGCTGGACGAGATGGTGGAGCTGAGCGGCTTGAGCAAGGAGCAGTTCCACAAGGTGTACTTGTCGTGGGTCGAAGGTGCGCCCCTCGCGTCCAGTTCACGCTTCCGACCGTGAGCTGACCGCGATGTTGCGCGCAGTCGAGACGGAGTACTTCCAGCTGTACAAACGCGCGCGGCACGTCTTCACAGAGGCGCTGCGCGTGATCGAGTTCCGCGAGGTGTGCCTGCGCGCGAACGCCGCGTCGGGCGAGCTCCCCGAGGACACGCTCGTCAAGCTCGGGGAGCTCATGGACCAGTCGCACGAGTCGTGCTCGACGCTGTGCGAGAGCTCGTGCCCGGAAGTGGACGCGCTCTGCCGGCTCGCGAAGAGCGCGGGGGCGTTTGGGAGCCGTATCACGGGCGCGGGATGGGGCGGGTGCACGGTCTCGCTCGTTGCAGAGGATAAGGTGGGGGAGTTCATCCAGAAGGTCAAGGAGGGGTACGAGCCGTATAGGGCGTTGGAGGGCGAGAAGCTGAGGGAGGCGATCTTCGCGACGAAGCCGAGTGCGGGCGCGTTTGGTGAGCTGTTTGTTGCATTGCTCCTCGATATGTGCTCATGCTGGGGTCAATGATCGCTGACTGGCCTGCCCGATAGTGCTAAAGTTGGAGGAATAGACGATAATTGTGGAGTCAGAAGAACGGCGCGTGTACGACTTGAAGGGAAATATTGCTCATGTATTTGCCAAGCAGTATGCTACGGAGTGCGGACCTGTTATCGCGTTTATTCTTAAGCAATGTTCTCGCTGCACTCGCCGAATCAGGGAACGACGACTGGGAATATTCCGTGCCCCTCGGGAAAAAGAACATCTGCATTTGCACACAACAATATCACAAGGACCGACAAGGGATGTACTTACAGCACGCCCGTCGTCGATCGCCATCAGTTCGTTCACTCTTCGCCACGCAAATAAGACACAGGTGTGAACAGCCAGTTTGAGCTTCTTGATCATCTTGACCACGAACCCCGATCGACTGTCCTCCAGACTAGTCTCGCGGATCCTCGGAATTAGGCCCGGGGATACAGCGGTGGAGGGAACCGCAGCTACGAACATAGGCATGGCTAAGGTCATAAGGTGCACGACTTAGACACCGGCGAGTATCTCAGAATACTTTCGACCTCATCTCCGCATGTCGGCCATCCGACCGCCATGTCCATGTCGATATTGAGCTTTTTTTGCTTCCGCGTTAGGATCGCTTCAGGCTTTCAACAGCTGGGATACACGACGAATATCTAGATTAATTGGATAGATATAGGGTTCACTCGAAAGATAATATCTTATGAGTTCTCAAAAGAAGAAGCGACTTCAGAACAGATGACATGGCCCGAATGGGACTCGGACCGAGCTCAGCTGTTCACGCTGTGTAGGCGAAGGAGGCGTTGTGGAAGTCTGCGATGGTGGTGAGTGATGTTCAACACTCTTGCAATACCTGAATGACGCAATGCGGAGGCGTGAGAGTCCCCTTGCATGTCCTGAATGTCATGGCCAGTCAGCAATATCGCTTCGTGGCGATTGCGAATCCATTGCAGGGAACCCGAAAGACTAGATATCGTATTCAATATTGCAAGAATATCGTACATGATACTGATGCAGCCCTGTGTCGTCATCACATCACCTACATCGTCAGTTGATTACTTTGAGCCCTCGTTTGACATATACAACTAGGATGGCCCAGTAGTAGCCCACGAGACGAACGCGGGGTTCAGCGTCTCGTACATCCCCGAGCCCTGCAGGCAGGAGTAGATGTTACCAAGGTTATCACCGCATACGATGAAGAATTCGGACAGCCCAGCGGTGGGGCCAGGGGTGGTGAAATAATAGCACGTCTGCTTCGCGCCGTTCCAGTAGCTCCCGAGCTCGTTAGTCG
The DNA here is from genome assembly GCF_000275845.1 of Dichomitus squalens LYAD-421 SS1. Taxonomy (NCBI): domain Eukaryota; kingdom Fungi; phylum Basidiomycota; class Agaricomycetes; order Polyporales; family Polyporaceae; genus Dichomitus; species Dichomitus squalens. Next base: position 141,532 of record NW_006766919.1, on the reverse strand, counting down.
AGCAGTCCACTTGGAAGTCTGGTCCTATTGATCCGCTTCCCCAACCGTAAACCCCAGAACATCCTGTGACGGATATGAAGGGGATATCGGCAGGTGCGCGCAGCCCGAAGAACGCGTCGGAACCTGCGTCGACAAGAGTAGCGCCGCCGAGAGTGCCGTCGGTATTGGTGGACACGTAGGTGTCTCCGAGCTTGAGGAAACCGTTCGAGCCTGCACCAAAACAGGCGGCAGCGGGAATGCCAGGCGGGGGACCTGCGTTGTAATTCGGGTTCTTCGCTGGATCGATGTTGGGTGGGATCGGCGTCTGGGGGTTGATAACGTTCTGCGTGTTTGTCAGAGCGCTGCTGATGGATGAACTCGCGGACGTCAACTATTTAGCGAACCTAGTCAGCGAGGCGGACATCGTGTAGCCAGTAGAAGATATAACGTACATGATTGACAACCTGAGACACGGAGTCAGGAAGTGTTCCCAGAGACAGGATAGAGGAGATGGAGTCCTGAGCTGCCTCGACTGCAGCTGCCGCAGCCGCAACTGCAGCAGCAAATGCACTATCGCTGGTGGACGTCGTCTACGTTGTCTAGTCGTGAGATACGACATATAATACACGGGGGGCTGAAGACTCACGAGAGACGCAGCGGCAGGAGGAAGCGCTGCTGCTGCAGCAACCGCAGCCGCAGCCGCCGTCGCAGCAGGTCCGGACGGAGGTGTGGCAGAAAGTATGGCGGACGCGGAAGATATGGCCGTCTGTGCAGCCGCAATGTCATCGCCTGAGTCCGCAACGGCGGCTGCGGTGGAAGTTGGTGTTTGCGTCGTAGGGTAAAGTTTGAAAGTCGGAATAATGAACACGGTGTTTACTAACAAGTTAATAACATGTTAATTAACGGTTCAAAAGTCCAGGGGTCTATCAGCCCGGTTATATATTGTTCAAAAGTCCGGCCGGAGCCGGCGAGTGTTTGAGCCGTAACAACTGATAAGGGTATGCTACCAAACATCTCCGCGAAGCCCTAGTTTGAGATTGTGCTGCTAAGCGACAACAATGACATCATGTTCAACCCGATATGGACATTGGCATTGATCTAAGGTTGCTGTCGCCATCAGGGTGACTTTGTTCAACCGCTGACTGATGGCCTGTCACGGTATTGGACTTGACTCCTCAACTCTGTCGCTACCCTGCTAGAATGCCCCCCCTAGGCTCTACCATATCTGAACGTCTTGATGAACTGGGCCGCGTACTTGAGAACTTG
>NW_006766919.1:134857-140007 GCF_000275845.1 Dichomitus squalens LYAD-421 SS1 | reverse complement strand
CTCCGACGTGGGTCAACGGGCAGCCTCTCGTCCTTCATTTGAACGGTACACAATACGTCCCGCCCAAGGGACCTCCACCTACAACGGATGACAGCATCATGACCAACGCCTCGTACCCTCTCTCGGACCTGGTGCAGCCCCTGTCGCAGCCCAAGGCGGCGATCACCCCAGACCTCTGCGATAACGGCCAAGGCCTCATTGACACTCCCACGACGTTGCCAACGCTCTCGTAGTACTGCAACCTACTGCCTAACATCTGCGCAAACATCGCATCGCATCCGGACTTCACGAACCCTATGACTCTGACCTACGATCCTTTCAACGAAGGTCAGAGGCGGAACGGGGTGTGCCCGAAGTCGGTGCGGGATGCGCTACAGGCAGCTGGAAAGTGTGATGTCACCCAGCACAATCCAGCGTATTGGAAGGTGCGTGATTTCCACATGACAACGTCCTTTCTCGCTGAGCGCGACGTACAGGTGTCCTGTGACGAATTCCCCTTCAATTCCGCCTTGGAGGGCGGCGCTGGTAACGCGGTAGTAGCAGGAGTTCCTACTCGCGAGCAGCAGTACCAAGCTACCCTTCAGTCCTCCATCACTCATTTGCTCCGAGTAGCAAAGGACAAGCGCACGGTGTGGCACGGGGCCACCGGCAAGATGTGCCACCGCTACCAACTCGTGCTCTTGAATGGTCCCGAGTCCGGCGCACCAGCCAATGCAGTGGGCAGTCTAGACGGAGGTTCCGCTTTCTTTGCCAACAACAAGAAGGTTACGAACAACAAGAGGTTCCTGACCAACAGACTCGCGTTGGCAGGTGTGCCGGCGCCCTCCCCGCCAGCCGACTATCCTCCAACCGCCGGCGCACTGTACATCATGCGTAACGGGAAGACGTACGACTGTCGGCCTTGCACCATCGGTTCCATCAATCCTCCACCTCGTCGGGAGTAGGGTAAAGTTTGAAAGTCGGAATAATGAACACGGTGTTTACTAACAAGTTAATAACATGTTAATTAACGGTTCAAAAGTCCAGGGGTCTATCAGCCCGGTTATATATTGTTCAAAAGTCCGGCCGGAGCCGGCGAGTGTTTGAGCCGTAACAACTGATAAGGGTATGCTACCAAACATCTCCGCGAAGCCCTAGTTTGAGATTGTGCTGCTAAGCGACAACAATGACATCATGTTCAACCCGATATGGACATTGGCATTGATCTAAGGTTGCTGTCGCCATCAGGGTGACTTTGTTCAACCGCTGACTGATGGCCTGTCACGGTATTGGACTTGACTCCTCAACTCTGTCGCTACCCTGCTAGAATGCCCCCCCTAGGCTCTACCATATCTGAACGTCTTGATGAACTGGGCCGCGTACTTGAGAACTTGCCTCACTCACTTCCGGAACCAAAACTAGAGGACTCCCGCTTTCAATTTGCAAACTATGTACCTGACCCTGACGACGTCGATATTTTCGGGACACCCGATGCAGCGATCAACCATGCTCTTGAGGTTGTCTTTGGGTGGGAAGCCCGGTCACAAGGGGTACTGCCAATTGCCGAGAGGGGAAAGGGTGTCTGCTCACTAGTAGATGCACTACGAGCCTATCAACGTCACTGCAAAAATCCCGAGTCAGATGCCATACTCGGAAAGTGGATCGAGGACATCTGGGAAGGAGCTAAAGTGGCATATTCAACGGCGGATGAACCAGTGAGTGACAATCTTGCTATAAGAAGTCATTTCCGAATACCTAGTACTATGACGTCTAGTTCCCACCGTGTCCGCAGTCGCAGACATCTGTAACTCCTCCTCCTCCTCTAAAGCGCAAACACGAGGCCATCTCCTCCAGCGATGATGAATCTGATAGGGGTGGTGACAATGTTGATTCCGTACGTGATAAGCCTCAATGCCATATTGATACAACTCAACTTAGACGTTGTCCAAGGATGACGAGTTAGACGTACCAAAGGGTATCAGACGGAGTGATCTCATTGATGTTCCCTGGACTCCGAGGAAGTCCAGAACAAGAGGGCGGCCACGGAACGAGCAGAATGTAGCTCTCTCAATCAGATGTCGTCATCCGGAGCGTGCGGGCCACTTCTACCGTTGCGTGGGCGAGGGATGCGACTGGTTCAAAGCTGGCCATCCTCAAAGCAAACGGCTCCTCCGACACTCAACACGCTGCCGCAAGCTTGGCTCTGAGCTTCGAGCTAAGGCAATCAAGTGGTCAGCCTCAGAATCCCTTGGAGCGAAGGTGGGAAAACGCAAATCGAAGTCCGATCCCCATCCGGCGGGTACCGAGCAGGTGTCCGAAACACCGTCAGCTTCAGAGATCCAGGCACTTCACACTCTCGCAACTATCTCCCACAGTCAGGCGACAGGCAAGAAGCTCTCGAACAGCAAGCAAACGTACCTAGACAGCACCGTTGCGCTTGGTCGTGAGGAGCTACGGCAGAGGATCGATTTCCGTATTATGAAGCTTGTCTGCATCCGCAACATTGTTCCGAGCGTTGTCGATTCGAAGGAGTGGAAGGACATGTGGCACGATGGCAACGCAAAGTACCAGCCAACCTCATCCTCAACATTCATCAACTCGCATATCCCTGCAGAGGCTGCTCAGATACGTACTCTACAGGTTGAACTTCTGAAGAAGCTGATCAATCTCACTTTGACGTATGACGGCGGGACCATCAATCGACCGCAGTCTGTCTACACGATCCACATCACCACACCCGATCGCCGTGTCTACTTCATTGATGGAGACGAGTGCTCAAAGGAGCGACATACGGCAGAGTATCTCGAAAAGCTCATCTTCGAGGTCAGTGCAACCCGTACACATCAACTTCAATAGCTAGTGAACTCACATTAGCTGGTTAGATGATGTCCGAAATTGGTATAGAGCGATTCTCGGGCATCTGCTCAGACAACACGGGGAACACACGCAAGGCACGCGAGCTTCTGGCAAAGAGTATTCCGGGTCTTATCAATATGCTCGACTGCTGTCACCATCTCCACAACACGTCAAAGGACATCACGAATCTGTCAGATTTCAAGACGGTATATCTAGTAGATCACATCACTCACTTATGCGTTTCGGCTCATGCATGTCTGTGCACAGATGATATCAAACCTGCGGAAGATCGTGAAGTACTTCAGGAAGTCACCCCTCGCTGCGGCTTTACTTACAGATGCTCGGATGGAGGAAGGAATTGCTCGTGGTCTACAGAGCGTCGGAAGGACGCGTTTTGCGACATTCTATTGGAGCGCAGAGTCTCTCAAATTGTCTCTCCCAGTGATGCGGCAACTAGTCAGCAGTGGGAAGATCAGTCTGAAGGTATGTCAACGAACCTGAGATAGAGTTTTTGAGTGCCATTGACATGTCGTAATCTATGTAAGAATGCGACATTTGATACAGCACTTCTGCAAGGAGGGAACATGGCATCAATGTCCTTCGAGCGCGATCTGTTCATGTACACCACTATTCTCACACCTATTGCTCGCTCCCTCAAAGCATTGGAGTCGACTGATGCAACCGCTGCCGATGTCTTCGTCTTCTGGCTTGGTATCGTCTCCACATTAGATGACTTGTTCCAGCGCCCCGAGTTCGAGACAGGAATCTCACAATCGCTAATCAAGAAGGTCACAACTATCGTCAACACACGTTACAAGGAGATCATTGACTCCACACCTACCGATGTATATTTCACCGCATTTTTCCTCCATCCCAGTACGTGCCCTGTATGCTAATCAGACACAGTGCATTGACTGACTTGGGATCTGCAGAACATTCGAGGTCAGACATTTTACGAAAACCGGTGAACCCCCTTGCAAACGTGATCATAATCCCTTCCGCTCGTGCACGGGGAAAGCAGAAGGCCACTGGAGACAAAGGCGATGACAGCGAAAATGCGCCAATACCACGAGCATACCGGCGCGCCAAGGAGTACTTGAAGCGACAGCTCCAGGAAGAGATTGTGCGCAACGCGCATCCCCTAATCAAGAAATTAGGTGAAGCGCGAGCGGCGGAAGAGCTCCGAGCACAGCTCATGGCTTATGCCCATGGTCAGTATCCCTTCGACACCCCGCTCGAAGAGACAGAGTCAGAATCGGGGCGGCCGGTACTGGAGTGGTGGCAGAATCTCGAAAGCCACGCACATGCTCGTGTCCTGGCTGTGAGTGCGTCTCGGCCACTCCGCTATTAATACTAATAACAGGTTCAAGATGCTTGCAATCAAGCTGTATTCTATCGCAATCAACTCTATGGCCGACGAACGCACCGCATCCAACTTCACATGGTTCAACTCATCACTCCGCAACAGGCAACAGGTGGGGACGCTTGTCGACATGATTCAGGTACGGCAATGGTATTTGGCAAAGGTACAGCTACAGTACTAGTCCAAAACTGAAATTACGATGCTGAACTGACATACCTGGAACAATATAGGACTATCCGGACCCGCCGCGTACGCGACCGACAGTCAGATGGGCAAACCTCGATCGGAAGGCCATCAGACGCCGCGAAGACGAGCAAGAGGAGACTGATGACGATCAGTTCTTCGAGGAGTGGCCAAAGGAAATAGAGGAGACACAGCGTAAGTTGGATCGGGAGGTCGAACGTGAAGCGCAGATGCAAGACATGGAGTTCAAGGTGGACGGCGAAGTCGACCTCCGGGCGAAAGTCTTGCGTACGCTTTTGCACGATCCAGACGATGGAGACAATAATTCAGATGAGGATAGCATAGCAGATGGCGAGCTAGGCAAGACAATGGAGGGAGAAGGGACGCAGGAGAGGAGAGCGAACTGGGCGTGGTGATCATCGATGCGATACGACTGTTAATAAACCATGGCGGTGTTCGAAAAACTTTATAACAGTTAATAACACCAGAGTTAATAACAGTTAATAATCACGGTTAGAAACGACCTCCCTCGGGCACCTGTTCATAACTCTCTGTTCGAAACCGAATCCTTTTCTAACCATACCCTAGTCGGGAGATCAGCGCGGGCGATGAAGATGTCGAAGCGCAGGACGGTCCTACTGCTAACGTCTCCATCTCCGACTCACATGGTGTCCCCCCGACGAAGCTCTCCTCGGAAATTGCCGCCCACGTGGACATCGCCGAGCTCGGCAAGCGACAAGGGGCATCTAGTTGTGTCACAGCGACGCAA